>NW_027141867.1:1586194-1709648 GCF_036365525.1 Heterodontus francisci | reverse complement strand
TCCTCCCCAAAGTCCTCCCCCACGCCCCTACCCCAGGTCCCCAACCCCAAATCCCTTCCCCCAAATCCCTTCCCCCAAATCCCCTCCCCCAAATCCCCTCCTACAAATACCCTCCCCCACTCCACCCGCATTCCGCACTCCCCTCCAGAACTCCCCTACACGACGCCCCTACCCAACCACCCGTCACCACACCCCCTACCACACTCCCTCCCCCAATCCCCTCCCCACTCCCCTACCCAACTCCCTTAACCCACTCCCCTACTCCACTTCCCTACTCCACTCTACAATCCACTCCCATACTCCACTCCACTCCCCACACCCCTCCTCAACTCCCCTCCCTAACTCCCCTCCCTAACACCCCTCCCCAACTCCCCTCCCTCCCTCCCTCCCCTAACCCACTACCCTCCCCCATTTCCCTAATCCACTACCCTCCCCAACTCCCCGCACCAACTCCCCTCCCCACTCCCCTCCCCCACTCCCCTCCCCACTCCCCTCCCACACTAACCTCCCACACTAACCTCCCCCACACCCCTCCCCACACTCCTCCCCACACTCCTCCCCACACTCCTCCCCCACTCCCCTCCCCCACTCCCCTCCCCCAAATCCCGTACCCCAAATCCTCTACCCCAAATCCTCTACCCCAAATCCACTCGCAAACCGCACTCCCCTCCACAACTCCCTACCCGACTCCCTACCCAACCCCCCGTCACTACACCCCTACCACACTCCCCTCCCCAACTCTCCTCCCCCACTCCCCTACCCCACTCCGCTACCCCACTCCCAGACACCACTCCCCTACTCCACTCCCCTACTCCACTCTGCACTCCACTCCCCTACACCACTCCACTGCCCCACACCCCTCCTCAACTCCCCTCCCTTACTCCACTCCACTCCCCCACACCCTCCTCAACTCCCCTCCCTAACACCCCTCCCTAACTCCCCTCCCCAACTCCCCTCCCTCACTCCCCTCCCCCAATCCACTCCCCCACTCCCCTCCCCAATCCCCTCCCCACTCCCCTCTCCCTCACCCCTCCCACCCTAACCTCCCACACTAACCTCCCCCACACTCCACCCCACACTCCTACCCACACTCCTCCCCAAAGTCCTCCCGCACTCCCCTACACCAGGTCCCCTACCCCAAATCCCTTCCCCCAAATCCCCTCCACCAAATCCCCTCCCCCAAATCCCCTCCCCCACTCCACCCGCATACCGCACTCCCCTCCACAACTCCCCTTCACAACTCCCCTACCCGACTCCCCTACCCAACCCCCGTCACCGCACCCCTTACCACACTCCCCTCCCCAACTCTCCTCCCCCACTCCCCTACCCCACTCCGCTACCCCACTCCCAGACACCACTCCCCTACTCCACTCCCCTACTCCACTCTGCACTCCACTCCCTACACCACTCCACTGCCCCACACCCCTCCTCAACTCCCCTCCCTTACTCCACTCCACTCCCCCACACCCCTCCTCAACTCCCCTCCCTAACACCCCTCCCTAACTCCCCTCCCCAACTCCCCTCCCTCACTCCCCTCCCCACTCCCCTATCACACTCCCCTACCCCACTCCCAGACCCCACTACCCTTCTCCACTCCCCTACTCCACTCTGAACTCCACTCCCCTACTCTACTCCACTCCCCCACATCCCACCTCAACTCCCGTCCCTAACTCCCCTCCCTAACGCCGCTCCCAAACTCCCCTCCCTCACTCCCCTAACCCACTAACCTCCCCATTTCCCTAACCCACTACCCTCCCCAACTCCCCTCCCCCACTCCCCTCCCCCACTCCCCTCCCCCACTCCCCTCCCACACTAACCTCCCACACTAACCTCCCCCACACTCCTCCCCACACTCCTACCCACTCTCCTCCCCAAAGTCCTCCCCCACTCCCCTAACCCACTACCCTCCCCAACTCCCCTCCCCCACTCCCCTCCCCCACTCCCCTCCCACACTAACCTCCCACACTAACCTCCCCCACTCTCCACCCCACACTCCTACCCACACTCCTCCCCAAAGTCCTCCGCACTCCCCTACACCAGGTCCCCTACCCCAAATCCCTTCCCCCAAATCCCCTCCACCAAATCCCCTCCCCCAAATCCCTCCCCCACTCCACCCGCATACCGCACTCCCCTCCACAACTCCCCTACCCGACTCCCCTACACAACCGTCCGTCACCACACCCCCTACCCCTACCACACTCCCCTCCCCTACTCCCCTCCCCCTCTCCCCTCCCACACTAACCTCCTCCACACTCCTCCCACACTCCTCCGCACACTCCTCCCCCACTCCCCTCCCCCACTCCCCTCCCCCACACCCCTACCCCAAATTCCGTACCCCAAATTCCATACCCACATTCCGTACCCCAATTCCCCTACCCAAATCCCCTCCCCCACTCCCCTCCACAACTCCCCTACCCGACTCCCCTACCCAACCCCCCGTCACCACACCCCTACCACACTCTCCTCCCCCACTCCCTGACCCACTCCCTGACCCCACTCCCTGACCCCACTCTCGACCCCACTCTCCTCCCCACACTCCTCCCCACAGTCCTCCCCCAGTCCCCGACCCCAAATCCCCGACCCCAAATCCCTACCCCCAAATCCCTACCCCCAAATGCCCTCCCACAAATCCCCTCCCCCAATTCCCCTCCCCACTCCACTCGTATACTGCACTCCCCTCCACAACTCCCCTACCCGACTCCCCTACCCAACTCCCCGTCACCACACCCCAACCACACTCCCCTCCCCCACTCCCCTCCACCACTCCCCTCCACCACTCCCCACCCCACTAACCTCCCCACACTAACCTCCCCACATTCCTCCCCCACTACCCTCCCCCACTACCCTCACCCACTCCCCTCCCCCACACCCCTACCCCACATCCCCTGCCCCAAATCCCCTATCCCAAATCCCCTATCCCAAATCCCCTCCCCCACTCCACTCGCATACCGCACTCCCCTCCACAACTCCCCTACCCGACTCCCCATCCCAACTCACCGTCACCACACCCCTACCACACTCCCCTCCCCCACTCCCCTATCCCACTCCCCGACCCCACTCCCCGACCCACACCCCGACCCGACTTACCCGACCCCACTCACCCGACCCCACTCACCCGACCCACTCACCGACCCCACTCACCCGACCCCACTCACCCGACAACACTCACCCGACACCACTCACCCGACCCCACTCCCCACCCCCACACCCCAACCCCACATCCCACCCCCATGCCCCTCCACTAATCCCCTCCCCCACTCCTCTACCCCACTCTCCTCCCCCACTCCTCTCTGCAACATCCCTCCCCCACTCCTCTCCCCCACTCCCCTCCCCCAATCCCCTCCCTCACTCCCCTCCCCAAATCCCCTCCCCCACTCCCCTCCCCCAAATCCCCTACACCAAATCCCCTACCACACTCCCTCTCCCAAATCCCCTGCCCCAATTCCCCTACCGCACTCCATCCTCCACTCCCCTCCCCCACTCCCCTCCCCCACTCCCCTCCCCCACTCCCCTCCCCCACTCTCCTCCCCCACTCCCCTCATTCACTCCCCTACCCCACTACCCTACCCCACTCCCCTACCCCACTCCCCTGCCCCATTCCCCTACTCCACTCCCCTACACCACACCCCTACTCCACTCCACTCCCTCACACCCCTCCTCAACTCCCCTCCCTAACTCCCCTCCCCAACTCCCCTCCCTCACTCCCCTAACCCACTACCCTCCCCCATTTCCCTAACCCACTACCCTCCCCAACTCCCCTCCCCCACTCCCCTCCCCCACTCCCTCCCCCACTCCCCTCCCACACTAACCTCCCACACTAACCTCCCCACACTCCTCCCCACACTACTCCCCACACTCCTCCCCAAGGTCCGCTCCCACTCCCCTACTCCAGGTCCCCTACCCCAAATCACTTCCCCAAATCCCCTCCCCCAAATCCCCTCCCCCAAATCCCCTCCTCCACTACACCCGCATACCGCACTCCCTTCCACAACTCCCCCACCCGACTCCCCTACCCAACCCCCCGTCACCACACCCCCTACCACACTCCCCTCCCCCACTCCGCTCCCCCACTCCCCTCCCACACTAACCTTCCCCACACTCCTCCCCACACTCCTCCGCACACTCCTCCCCCACTCCCCTCCCCCACTCCCCTCCCCCACTCCCCTACCCCAAATTCCGTACCCCAAATCCCCTCCCCCAAATCCCCTCCCCCACTCCACTCGCATACCGCAGGCCCCTCCACAACTCCCTTACCCGACTCCTCTACCCAAACCCCCGTCACCACTCCCCTACCACACTCCCCTCCCCACTCCGCTCCCCACTCCCCTACCTCACTCCCCTCCCCCACTCCCCTAACCCACTTCCCTACACCACTCCCCGACCCCACTCCCTGACCCCACACCCTGACCCCACTTACCGACCCACTCACCGACCCACTCACCCGACCCCACTCACCCGACCCCACTCACCCTACCCCACTCCCCACTCCCCATCCCACTCCCCAACCCCACTCCCCCACTCCTCTACCCCACCCCCATGCCCCTCCCTAATCCTTTCCCCTAATGCACTCCCCCACTCCTCGACCCCACTCTCCTCCCCTCTCCTCTACCCCAATCTCCTCACCTCTGCTCTCCGCAACACCCCTCCCCCATTCCCTCCCCCACTCCCCTTCCCCTCTCCCTTCCCCTCTCCCCTCCCCAAACCACTCCCCCACTCCACTCACCCACTCCGCTCCACCTCTCCCCTCCCCATTCCCCTCCCCCACTCCTCTCCCCCACTCCCCTCCCATACTAACCACCAACACACTCCGCCCCACTCCCCTCCCCCACTCCCCTCCACCATTTCCCTCTCCAAATCCCCTCCCCCAAATCCCCTCCCCCAAATCCCCTACCCCAAATCCCTCCCCCACTCGCCTACTGCTCTCCCCTCCACAACCCCCCTCCACAACTCCCATACCTGACTCCCCTACCCAACCCCCGGTCACCACTCCCCTCATCAACTCCCCTCCCTCACTCCCCTACCCCTCTCCCCGACACCTCTCCCCGACCTCTCTCCCCGACCCCACTCCCCGACCCAAACCCCGACCCCACTCCCAGAACCCACTCCCCGACCCCCCTCACCCACGCCCCTCCCCTAATCCCCTCCCCCACGCCCCTCCCTTAATCCCCTCCCCCACTCCTCTACCCAATCCTCTCCCCTCTCCTCTCCGCAACACCCCTCCCCCACTCCTCTCCCCCACTCCTCTCCCCCACTCCTCTCCCACAGTCCCCTCCCTCACTCCCTCCCCCAAATCCCCTCCCCCAAATCCCTACCCCAAATCCCCTCCCCCACCCGCCTACTGCTCTCCCCTCCACAACCCCCACCCCACAACTCCCCGACCCGACACCCCTACCCGACTCCCCTACCCAAACCCCCGTTACCACTCCCCCACCACACTCCCCTACCACACTCCCCTACCACACTCCCCTCCCCCACTCCGCTCCCCCACTCCGCTCTCCCACGCCCCTACCGAACTCCCGGCACCACTCCCCTACCCCACTCCCCTACCCCACTCCCCTACCCCACTCCGCTCCCCAACTCTCCTACCCCACACTCCTCCCCGCTCCCCTTCCCTTCACCTCCTCACTGCCCTCCACTACCCAACTCCCTACCCCAGACACATCTCCCACTCCACTCCCCCACACCCCTTCCCTCCACCTCCTCACTGCGCTCCCCTCCCTCACTCCCCATCCCCACTCCCCGACCCCACTCCCCGACCCCACTCCCCGACCCCACAACCCGACCCCACTCCCCACGCCCGTCCCCACGCCCTCCCCAATCCCCTCCCCCACTCCTCTACCCCACTCTCCTCCCCTCTCCTCTCCGCAACACTCCTCCCCCACTCCTCTGCCCCACTCCTCTCCCCCACTCCTCTCCCACACTCCCCTCCCCGCCTCAACTCCCCTGCCTCAACTCCCCTGCCTCAACTCCCCTGCCTCAACTCCCTCCTCAACTCCCCTGCATCACGCCCCTCCCCACTCCCCTCCCTACTCCCCTCCCCACTCCCCTCCCCACACCCCTCCCCCACTCCCCTCCCCCACTCCCCTCCCCCACTCCCCTCCCCAATCTCATTCCCCGTTCCTCTCCCCCACAACCCTCCCCCACTCCCCTCCCCCACTCCACTCCCCCACTCCCAGGTTCCCACTCCCCTCCCCCACTCCCCTCCCCCACTCCACTCCACCACAACACCCCTCCCAAACTCCTCACCTCACTCCCTGCCTCAACTCCCCTCCCCACCCCCCTACGCCACACCCCTACCCCACTCCCCTCCCCAACTCTCCTCCCCCACTCCCCTCACCTAATCCCATACCCCTCTCCCCTACTCCACCACCCCTCCCCCACTCCCCTCCTCAACTCCCCTTCCTCACTCCCCTCCCCCACTCCACTCCCTCACTCCCCTCCCCCACTCCCCTCCATCACTGCCCTAACCCTCTACCCTCCCCAACCCTCCTCCCATACTCCCCTCCCCCACTCCCCTCCCCCACTCCCCTCATCACTCCCCTCCCCCACTCCCCTCCCCCACTCCCCTCCCCAAATCCCCTACCCCAAAACCCCTACCGCACTCCCCTCCCCCACTCCCCTCCCCCACTCAATTCCCCAACTCGCCTCCCCCACTCGCCTCCCCCACTCCCCTACCCCACCCCCTCCCCCACTCCCCTCCCGTCCACCACTCCGATTCCCTGCACCACCTCACTGCCCTCCACTACCACACACCTATCCCCCACTACGCTCCCTCACTCACCTACCCCACTTCCCTACCCCGCTTCACTCCCCCACTCCTCTCCCCCAGTCCCCTCCCCAACCCCCTCCCCCACTCCCCTACCCCAAATCCCCTCCCCAAATCCCCTGCACCAAATCCCCTCCCCCACTCGCCTACTGCTCTCCCCTCCACAACCCCCCTCCACAACTCCCCTACCCGACTCCCCTACCCAAACCCACGTCACCACACCCCTACCACACTCCCCTACCACACTCCCCTACCACACTCCCCTCCCCCACTCTGCTCCCCCACTCCGCTCTCCCACTCCCCTACCAAACTCCCCGGTACCACTCCCCTTCCCCACTTCCCTACCCCACTCCCCTACTCTACACCCTTACCCCACTCCGCTCCCAACTCTCCTACCCCACACTCCTCCCCACTCCCCTTCCCTCCACCTCCTCACTGCCCTCCACTACCCAACTCCCCTACCCCAGATACCTCTCCCACTCCACTCCCCCACTCCCCTTCCCTCCACCTCCTCACTGCGCTCCCCTCCCTCACTCCCCGACCCCACTCCCCTGCATCACACCCCTACCCCACTCCCCTAACCCACTCCGCTCCCCAACTTTCTTAACCCACACTCCTCCCCGCTCCCCTTCCCTCCACCACCTCACTGCCCTCCACTACACAACTCCCCTACCCCAGACACCTCCCCCACTCCACACCCCCACTCCCCTTCCCTCCACCTCCTCACTGCTCTCCCCTCCCCCACTCCCCGACCCCACTCCCCCACCCCTCTCCCCGACCCCTCTCCCCGACCCCACTCCCCGTACCCCTCCCCCACGCCCCTCCCCTAATCTCCTCCCCCCACGCCCCTCCCCTAATCCCCTCCCCCACTCCTCTACCCCACTCTTATCCCCTCTCCTCTCCGCAACACCCCTCCCCAATCCACTCCCCCACTCCTCTCCCCCACTCCTCTCCCCACTCCTGTCCCCACTCCCTCCCCCACTCCCCTCCCCCAAATACCCTCCCCCAAATCCCCTACCCCAAATCCCCTACCCCAAATCCCCTCCCCCAAATCCCCTCCCCCACTCGCCTACTGCTCTCCCCTCCACAAACCCCCTCCACAACTCCCCGACCCGACTCCCCTACCCGACTCCCTTACCCAAACCCCGTCACCACTCCCCCACCACACTCCCCCACCACACTCCCCTACCACACTCCCCTCCCCCACTCCGCTCCCCAACTCCGCTCTCCCACTCCCCTACCAAACTCCCCGGTACCACTCGCTACCCCACTCCCCTACCCCACTCCCCTACCCCACTCCCCTACCCCACTCCGCTCCCCAACTCTCCTACACTACACTCCTCCCCGCTCCCCTTCCCTCCACCTCCTCACTGCCCTCCACTACCGAACTCCCCTATCCCAGACAGCTCTCCCACCCCCACTCCCCTTCCCTCCACCTCCTCAGTGCGCTCCCCTCCCTCACTCCCCGACCCCACTCCCCGACCCCACTCCCCGACCTCACTCCCCTACCCCACAACCCGATCCCCACAACCCGACCCCACTCCCCCACGCCCGTCCCCCATGCCCTCCCCTAATCCCTTCCCCCACTCCTCTACCCCACTCTCCTCCCCTCTCCTCTCCGCACACCTCTCCCCCACTCCTCTGCCCCACTCCTCTACACCACTCCTCTCCCATACTCCCCTGCCCGCCTCAACTCCCCTGCCTCAACTCCCCTCCTCAACCCCCCTGCCTCAACTCCCCTCCTCAACTCCCCTGCATCACGCCCCTCCCCACTCCCCTCCCCCACTCCCCTCTCCACTCCCCTCCCCCACACCCCTCCCCCACTCCCCTCCCCCACTCCCCTCCTCCACTCCCCTCCCCACTCCCATTCCCCATTCCCCTACCGCACAACCCTCCCCCACTCCCCTCCCCCACTCCCCTCCCCCACTCCCAGGTTCCCACACCCCTACCCACTCTCCTCCCCAACTCTCCTCCCCCACTCCCCTCACATATTCC
The DNA here is from genome assembly GCF_036365525.1 of Heterodontus francisci. NCBI lineage: Eukaryota > Metazoa > Chordata > Chondrichthyes > Heterodontiformes > Heterodontidae > Heterodontus > Heterodontus francisci. The sequence goes on along the minus strand of NW_027141867.1, from coordinate 1,700,887 downwards.
CATACCCCACTCCCCTACTCCACCCCCCTACCCCACTCCTTCTCCTCAACTCCCCTTCCTCACTACCCTCCCCAACTCCCCTCCCTCACTCCCCTCCCCCACTCCCCTCCCTCACCCCCTAAACCTCTACCCTCCCCAACTCTCCTCCCATACTCCCCTCCCCCACTCCCCTCCCCCACTCCCCTCCCCACTCCCCTACCACACTCCCCTACCACACTAACCTCCCCCACACCCCTCCCCTCTCCCCTCCCCCACTCCCCTCCCCCACTCCCCTCATCATTCCCCTCCCCCACTCGCCTCCCCCACTCGCTTCCCCCACTCCCCTACCCCACTCCCTCCCCCACTCCTTTCCCGTCCACCACTCCGATTCCCTGCACCACCTCACTGCCCTCCCCTACCACACTCCTATCCCCACTACGCTCCCTCACTCAGCTAGCCAACTTCCCTCCCCCACTCCCCTCCCCACTCCCCTCCCCAAATCCCCTACCCCAAATCCCCCACCCCAAATCCCCGACCCCAAATCCCCTCCCCAAATCCCCTCCCCCACTCGCCTACTGCTCTCCCCTGCACAACAACCCTCCACAACTCCCCTACCCGACTCCCCTACCCAAACCCACTTCACCACACCCCTACCACACTCCCCTACCACACTCCCCTACCACACTCCCCTACCACACTTCCCTACCCAACTCTGCTCCCCCACTCCGCTCTCCCACTCCCCTACCAAACTCCCCGGCACCACACCCCTACCCCACTCCCATCCCCCACTCCCCTACCCCACTCCCCTACCCCACTCCCCTACCTCACTCCCCTACCCCACTCCGCTCCCCAACTCTCCTACTCCACACTCCTCCCCCTCCCCTTCCCTCCACCTCCTCACTGCCCTCCACTACCCAACTCCCCTACCCCAGACACCTCTCCCACTCCACTCCCCCAATCCCCTTCCCTCCACCTCCTCACTGCACTCCCCTCCCTCATTCCCCGACACCATTCCCCGACCCCACTCCCCGACCGAACTCGCCGACCCCACTCCCCGACCCCACACCCCGACCCCACTCCCCGACCCCACAACCCGACCCCACTCCCCCACGCCCGTCCCCCACGCCGTCCCCTAATCCCCTCCCCCACTCCTCTACCCCACTCCTCTCCCCCACTCCTCTCCCCACTCCCCTCCCCCACTCCACTCCCTCACTCCCCTAACCCTCTACCCTCCCCAACTCTCCTCCCATACTCCCCTCCCCCACTCCCCTCCCCCACTCCCCATCACACTAACCTCCCCCACACCCCTCCCCACTTCTCTCCCCACTCCCCTCCCCCACTCCCCTCCCCCACTCCCCTCCCGCACTCCCTTCCCCAAATCCCCTACGCCAAAACCCCTACCGCACTCCCCTCCCCCACTCCCCTCCCTCTCTCCCCACCCCACTCCGCTCCCTCACTCCCCTAACCCTCTACCCTCCCCAACTCTCCTCCCATACTCCCCTCCCCCACTCCCCTCCCCCACTCCCCATCACACTAACCTCCCCCACACCCCTCCCCACTCCTCTCCCCCACTCCCCTCCCCCACTCCCCTCCCCCACTCCCCTCCCGAACTCCCTTCCCCAAATCCCCTACGCCAAAACCCCTACCGCACTCCCCTCCCCCACTCCCCTCCCGCACTCCCTTCCCCAAATCCCCTCCGCCAAAACCCCTACCGCACTCCCCTCCCCCACTCCCCTCCTCACACTCGCCTCCCCCACTCGCCTCCCCCACTCGCCTCCCCCACTCGCCTCCCCCACTCTCCTCCCCCACTCCCCTACCCCACCCCCTACCCAATCCCCTCCCGTCCACCACTCCGATTCCCTGCACCTCCTCACTTCCCTCCCCTACCACACACCTATCCCCCACCACGCTCCCTCACTCACCTACCGCACTCCCCTTCACAACTCCCCTACCCGACTCCCTTATCCAACCCCCGTTACCACACCCATACCACACTCCCCTCCGCCACTCTGCTCCCCCACCCCCCCACCCAAATCCCCGACACCACTCCCCTTCCCTCCACCTCCTCACTGCGCTCCCCTGCCCCAATCCCCTAAATCACTCCCCTACCCATCTCCACTACCCGACTCCCCTTCCCCATTCCCCTGCCCCACTTCCATACCCCACCCCCTCCCCCACTCCCCTCCCCCACTCCCCTCCCCCCACTCCCGTCCACCTCTCCGCTTCCCAGCACCTCTTCACTGCCCTCCCCTACCACACTCCCATCCCCCACTACCCTTCCCCACTCCCCTACCCCACTTCCCTACCCTGCTCCACTCCCCCACTCCCCTTCCGCACTCCCCTCCACAACTCCCCTACCCCACTCCACGACCCCACATGCCTCCCCCACACCCCTACCCCACTCGCTCCCCTACGACCCTACCCCACTCTGCTACTACACTCCCCTACCACACTCCCTGATACCACACCCGTCACCCACACCCCTACCCAACTCCGCTTCCCAACACTCCGACCCCAATACCCTCCCCCACTCCCCTTCTCTACACCTCCTCACTGCTCTCCCCTACCCACTCCCCTTTCCCACTGCACTTTCCCACTCCCCTACCCCACTCCCCTAACTCACTTCCCTCCCCCACTCCCCTTCATTCTCTTCCTCACTGCCCTCCCCTACCCAGCTCCCCTACGGGACCGCCTCTCTCACTCCCCACGTCACTCCCCTTCCCTCCACCTGCTCACTGCCCACCCCTACCCCACACCCCCACTCCACTCCCATCTCAAACTGCCCTACCTCACTCCACTCCACCAGTTACCGCCCCCACGACCCTACCCCACTCCCTTCCCCCAATCCCTTCCCCCATTCCACTCCCTCTATCCCCTCTCCCATACATCTACCTCACTCCCCTCCCCCACTCCCCTACCCCACTCCCCTACCCCACACCCCTACCCCACACCCCTACCCCACTCCCCTACTCCACTGACCTATCACACACCCTTCCCCCACTCCCCTCCCCATTACCCTCCCCACTCCCCTTCCCGCCAAATCCTCACTGCTCTCCCCAACCCCACTGCCCTGCCTCACTCCCCTTTCCTCCACCTCCTCACTGCCCTTCCCTCCCCGACCCCCTCATCCACTCCAATCCGCCACTCCCCTCAGCCACTCCAACACCCCACTTCCCTCCCCCACTCCCCTCCCCCACTCCCCTACATCACTCCCCACCCCACTCCCCTACCCCACTTCCCTCTCCAACTCCCCTCCCCAACTCCCCTCCCCACTCCCCTTCCCTCCACTTCCTTAGAGCCGACCCCTACCACTCTCCCTGACACCACTCTGCACCCCCACTCCCCATCTCCACTCTCCTAACCCACTACCCCACCCCACTACCCCACCCCACTCCACTCCACCACTCCCCGACCACACTACACCACCCCACTCCACCACTCCCCTACCCCACTACCCCACCCCACTCCCCTCCCCCACTCCTCTCCCCCAATCCACTACCTCAATCCCCTCCCCATAACCCTACCTCAATCCCCTCCCCCACTCCCCTACCCCACACACTTAACCAACTCCCCTCCCCCACTCCCCTCCCCCACTCCCCTCCCCAACTGCCCTCCTACATTCCCCTACCTCACTCCCCTACCGCACTCCCCTACCTCACTCCCCTACCCTACTCCCCTACCTCACTCCCCTACCCCACTCCCCTCCCCAACTCCCTTCCCTAACTCCCCTCCCCAACTCCGCTCCCCAACCCCGCACCCTAACCCATCTCCCCCAGTCCCCTCAACAACTTCCATACCCAACTCCCCTACCCCACCCCCTCGACAACCCCCTCCACAATTCCCCTCCCTCAAACCCACCCCCACTCCCCTCCCCCAGTCCCCTCACCCACTACCCTCCCCCGCTGCCCTCCCTCACTCGCCTCCCCATTCCCCTCCCCCACTCCCCAACTCCCCTCTCACACTAACCTACCCCACTCCCCCACACCCCTCTCCCACACCCCTACCCCACTCCGCTTACATTCACGTCCTCACTGCCCGTCTCTACCACAATCCCACCCCACACAGCCATCCCCCACCACCCTCCCCCACTTCCCAGAACGCACTCCGCTCCACAACACCCCTACCCCACACCCCTACCCCACACCCCTACCCCAAACCCATCACCCACTCCGCTACCACACTCCACCACCCCCTCCCTCACCCTCTCCATTCCACTCCACCATCGCATCCCTCCCCCTCTCCATTGCCCTCCACCACCCTCTCCCTCCCCATCTTCATGACCCTCCACCACCCCCTCCCTCCCCCTCTTCATTCCCCTCCACCACCCCCTCCCTCCCCCTCTTCATTCCCCTCCACCTCCCACTCCCTCCCCCACATCATTCCCATCTACCTCCCCCACCCTCCTCCTGTTCATTACCCACCACCATCCCCTCCCTCCCCGTCTTCATTCCCCTCCACCTCCCCCTCCCTCCCCCACTTCATTACCCTCCACCACCCCCTCCCTCCACCTCTTCATTCCCCTCCACCTCCCCCTCCCTCCCCCACTTCATTACCCTCCACCACCCCCTCCCTCCCCCTCTTCATTCCCATCCACCACCCCCTCCCTCCACCTCTTCATTATCATCCATCACCCCCTGCCACACCCTCTTCTTTCTCCTCCGTACCCCCTCCCTCCCCTCTTCATTCTCCTCCACCAACCCCTCCCTCCCTCTCTTCATTCCCCTCCACCTCCCCCTCCCTCCCCCTCTTCATTCCCATCCACCTCCCCCACCCTCCTCCTCTTCATTCCCCACCACCATCCCCTCCCTCCCCCTCTTCATTCCCCTCCACCTCCCCTTCCCTCCCCCTCTTCATTACCTTCCACCACTCCCTCCCTCCCCCTCTTCATTCCCCTTAACCACCCCTCCCTCCACCTCTTCATTATCATCCATCACCCCATCCCACACCCTCCTCTTTCTCCTCCATGCCCCCTCTCTCCCCCTCTTCATTCCCCTCTACCACCCCCTCCCTCCCCCTCTTTATTCCCCTCCACCACCCCCTCACTCCCCCATTCATTCCACACCACCTCCCCCTCCCTCCATTCCTCTCCACCTCCCCTCCCTCCCCCTCTTCATTCCCCTCCACCTCCCTCTCCCTCAGCTCATCATTCCCCTCCAACTCCCCCTCCCTCCCCCTCTTCATTCCCCTCCACCTGCCCCTCCCTCCCCCTCTTCTTTCTCCTCCACCAACCCCTCCCTCCCCCTCTTCATTCCCCCCCACCACCCCTCCCTCCCTCTCTTCATTCCCCTCCACCACACCCTCCCTCCCCCTCTTCATTCTCCTCCCCCACCCCCTCCCTCCCCCTCTTCTTTCTCCTCCACCAACCCCTCCCTCACCCTCTTCATTCCCCTCCACCACCCCTCCCTCCCTCTCTTCATTCCCCTCCACCTGCCCCTCCCTCCCCTCTTCATTCTCCTCCACCACCCCCACCTCCCCCTCTTCTTTCTCCTCCACCAACCCCTCCCTCCCCCTCTTCATTCCCCCCACCACCCCTCCCTCCCTCTCTCCATTCCCCTTCACCACACCCTCCCTCCCCCTCTTCATTCCCCTCCACCACCCCCTCACTCCCCCTATTCATTCCATTCCAACTCCCCCTCCCTCCATTCCTCTCCACCTCCCCTCCCTCCCCCTCTTCATTCCCCTCCACCACCCCCTCCCTCCCCTCTTCATTCCCCTCCACCTCCCCCTCCCTCCCCCTCTTCATTCCCCTCCACCTGCCCCTCCCTCCCCTCTTCATTCTCCTCCACCACCCCGTCCCTCCCCTCTTCTTTCTCCTCCACCAACCCCTCCCTCCCCCTCTTCATTCCCCTCCACCACCCCTCCCTCCCTCTCTTCATTCCCCTTCCACCACACCCTCCCTCCCCCTCTTCATCCCCCTCCACCTCCCCCTCCCTCCCCCTCTTCATTTTCCTCCACCTCCCCCTCCCTCCCCCTCCCTCCCCCTCTTCATTCTCCTCCACATCCCCCTCCCTCCCCCTCTTCATTGGCCTCCACCCCCCTCCCCCCTCTTCATTCCCCTCCACCTCTACCTCCCTGCCCCTCTGCATTCCCTTCCACCACCCCCTCCCGCCCCCTTCATTCCCCTCCACCTCCCCTCCCCCCTCTTCATTCCCCTCCACCACCCCGTCCCTCCCCCTCTTATTTCCCCTCCACCTTCCCCTCCCTCCCCCTCTTCATTCCCCTCCCCCTCCCGCCCCCTCTTCATTCCCCTACCCTCTCCCCCACTCCCTTCCCCCACTCCCTTCCACTCTCCCCTCCGCCAATCTCGCACTCTCTCCTTCTTCCACACTCCTCCTCCCACTTTCCCCCTCCTTTCTGACCATTGCCCTCCCCCACTCTCCTCTCAAACTCCCCTCCCCACTCTCTGCCACACTCCCCCTCCCCATCCCCCACTCCCCTCCCCAACTTCCTTCCACACTACCCTCTCCCTCCCCTCACTCTCCCCCCCCTAACACTCCCCTCCCCCTCACCATTACACACCCTCCCCTTCCCCTCGCCTATTTCCCCACTCCCCATCCTCCACTCTACTTCCGCATTCCCCACTCACCTCCCCTCTCATTCTGCCATTCCCCTCAACGCACCCCTCCCCCACTCGTCCCCGGTCCCCACTCCCCTTTCCCCTCCCACATCCCACTCCCCTCTCTCACTCCTATCGTCCACTCCAGTCCCCCACTCCTCACTTTGCTCCCCTACACCCCTTGTTCGCATCCTCTCCCCCTCAGACCTGGTCTCCCTCCACACTGCCCTCCCTCTCACATCCCCCACTTCCACTCCCACACTCCCTCTCACCCACACCCATCCGCCACTCCCCTCCATCTGCCCTACCCACAAAACCCTCTCCCCCACTACCTTGCTCCACTACCCTCCGCCACTACCCACCCCACTCTGTCAACTCCCCTCCCCCACTCCCTTCTCTCCCGTCCCTCGTCCCCCACTCCCCTTCCCCACTCCCCACACCTCCACCTCCCCTGCCAAACACCCCTCCCAACTCCTCTGACGACTCACCTTCACCCCCGCCCCTCCCCCGCTCCCATCGCCCATACCCCTGCCCCTCTACCTCCCCCAACACCCTGCACAAAATCCCCTCCCTCACTACCCTCCCAACCCCACCTCACTCCCACTCCCGTGCCCCTAAGCCCTACCCACTCCCCGCTCTCCTGTCCCCCTCCCCCAATCCCCTCCCTCTCCTCCCCACTCCACTCCCTCCCATCTCCCACTTCTCTCCCTCCCCTACCATTACCCCGCTCCACTTCCAAACACCCCTCCCCTACTCCCGTCCTCCTCCACCCCACTCCACTCCCCACTCCCATCCTCCACTACCGCCCCCCACTCCCCTCCCCCTTCCCTCCCACTCTGCCCTCCCCAACTCTCCCCACACTCCCCTCCCCCACTCCCGTCCCGCACTCACCCTAACCCTAACCCACTCTCGTTCCCCTACATCCTCATTCCACCTCTCCCTCCCCCACATCCCTGCCCCTCCCCCACATGCCTCCCCACCCCCTCCCCTCCACTCCCCTCACACTCCCAACTGCAAATCCCCTCCTCCATTCCCCTAACTACCCTCTCCCCACTCCACTCCCCTCACTCCCCAACCCCTCCTCTCACTCCTGTCCCCAAACCCCTCCCCCGCTCCCTTCACCCACCCCTCCCCCACTTCTCCCCCACTCCTCCCACACTTCCCTCCTCCAGCACTCCCCCACTACCCCCGCACTCCTCCCCCACTCCTCCCACTCCCAACTCCAAATCTCCTCACCCACTCTGCTAACTCCGCGCTTCACTCCCTAACGTCCCTCTGCCCACTCTATTCCCCCTCTTCTCTCCCTCCCCAACCCCTCCCCTCAGTCCTGTCCCCAGTCCCCTCCCCCCACTCCTCTCCCCCACTCCGCCCCACTCCCCTCCCCCACTCCTCCCTACTCCCCTCCCCCATTCCCCTTCCTCAAACCACTCCCCCAGCCTCTCCCCTCCCCCAAGAGCTCCCCTCCCCCACTCCTCTCCCCCACTCACCTACCCCAATCCCCACTCCCCTCCCATTTCCCTCCCCACTCTCTCTTCCCCCACGCCCCTCCTCCACTGCCCTCGTACATTCCCCTCCTCAGTCCACTGCCCTCCGCACTCACCCTCACCAACACCTCTCCCCCACTCTCTTCCCCCTCCTTAACCCAATTTACTATCCCACCCACTCCATTCACTCACTCCCTTACCCGTCCCCTCCCCATTCCTCTCCCCTTCCACTCCCCACCCCTCCTCTCCCCACTTCTCTCCCCCACTCCTCTCCCCCACTCCTCTCCCCCACTCCTCTCCCCATCCTCTCCCCACCCCTCCACTCGCCCACTCCCCTCCCCCATTTCCCTCCCCACTCATCTTCCCACTCATCTCCCATCCCTCAATCCCCTCCCCCACTTTCCTCCTCCACACCCGCTGCCCCCATTGCCCTCCCCTCCGCAACTCCCTTCACCTCTCACATCTCCCTCCCCTCACAGCCCCCTACTCCACTCCGCCTCCTGTCCCACATCTCCCACCGGCCTTTCCTCCCCCACCCCTTCCCAACTCCCCTCCTTTCCCCTTCCCCACCTCACACACTCACTCCAATTTTCTCACTCGCCTTCTCCCATTCCCCGTTCCTAGTCCCTCCCTAACTCCCACTTCTCTCACCCAGTCCCGTCTCCCATTCCCCTCCCCCACTCCCTCACCTCACCCACTCCTCTCCCGCACACCCCTCCAGCAGAGTCCTCCCCACCCCAATCCACTCCCACTCCCCTCCCCCACTCCCTTCCCTCTCCGACCCCTCCCTCACTCCTCTCCACACTCCCCTCCCTCACTCCCCTCCCTCCCCAACCCTTACCCCCCCAACCCCTCCCTCACACCCCTCCCCAACTCCCCTCCCCAACACACCTCTCCCACTCCCCTCCCCCACACCCCTCCCCCACTCTTCTGCCAATCCCACCACTCCTCCCCGACTTGCCACACTCCCTACCCCAACCCCTCCCACACTCCCCTCCTCACCCTCCTCTCCTGCCCAACACCCCAACCCCTCCCCCACTCCCCTCCCCGCTCCCCTCCCCAATCCCCTCCCCTAACCCCCAACTCTGCGCTCCCCCACTCCTCTCCATCCCTCCCATCTTTGCTCTCTCACTCCCCTCCTAATATCCTTGCCATATCTCCATCCCCCACCCCCCCTGCCACATCCCCTACTCCCTCACTCACATCCTCCACGCCACTCCCCACCACCCTCTCCCAATTCCACTCACCCTCCCCCAATCCCACTCTCCTCCCCCAATCCCACTCACCTTCCCCCAATCCCACGCACCCTCCCCCAATACCACTCGCACTCCCCCCAAGACCACTCACCCTCTCCCACTCCACTCCCCCACTCCCATCCCCCACTTCCCTCCCTCACCCCCCTCAACACCTATCTCACCACTTCCCTCCCTTCCCCACACCCCTCATGACTCCCCTCCCCCTTTCCACTTCCCCAATTCACACATTCACTCCCCTCATCCTCCTCACTCACCTCCACCTCCCCTCTCCCATTGCCCTCTCCACTCCCCTCCCCCACTCCCCTCCCCCATTCCCTTCCCCCACCCCCAGTCCCTTTCCCCTCTCCTCCCCAATACCCCATCACCTACCCCCTCCCCTCTCCTCCCCAACAACCTCCCACTTACCCCTCCACTCTCCTCCCCAACACCCCCTCCCCCTCAACTCCCCTCCCCCAATCCCCTCTCCACTCCCCTCCCCCTCCCCCACTACCCTCCCCATTCCCTTCCCCTCCCCCTCCCCCACCCCCCACCACCACGCCCTTCCCCCTCAACATGCCCACTCTATTCCCCCACTCCCTTCCCTCTCCCCTTCCCCCTTCCCCCTCACCAATCCCCTACACAACACCCACCCCCTACTTCTCATCGGCTTCCGCCACTCCCCTCCGCCACTCCCATCTTTCACTGCCCTCCCCCACTACCCTCCTCGAGTCCCCTTCCCCACTGCCCTGTCCACTCGCCTCCTTTCCCCACTCCACTCCCCTCTCCCCTCCCGCACCACACGCTGCACACTCACCTGCATCTCCCACTTCCCTCCCCCTCCCCACTCCCCTACTCCCCCTCCCCTGCCACTCTCCCCTCCCCTGCCCTTCCCGTCCCACATCCCCCTCCCCACTCCATTCCCAAAATCCCCTTCCCCCTCCACCTCCCCCACTCCAAGCCCCCATTCCCCACCCATCCCCCACTCCACCACTTTCCTCGCTCGCTCCCATCCACCACTACACTCCCCACTCCTCTCTAACCTCCCCTACACCCATTCACTTACCACACTCTCCCCCTCACATACCCTCTCTCTCCCCCTCACATCCCCTCTCCCTCCCCACAACCCTCCCTCTGCCCCACTCACTCTCCCCCACTCCCCTAACTCCCCTCCCTGTTCCCTGCACTCCATCCCACTGCCCTCCTTTATTCCCTTCCTGCTTCCCCTCTATCACTCCCATCCCCCTCCCCGCCCTTCCCCTTCCCTCCCCACTCTATTCCCCCACTCCCTTCCATCTCCCCTTCCCCCTTCCGCCTTACCCCCTCCCCAGTCCCTTCCACAACACCCACCCCCTACTTCTAATCGGCCTCCCCCACTCCTCTCCGCCATTCCCATCTTTCACTACCCTCCCCCAGTACCCTTACCCACTACCCTCCCCCACTACCCCACACCTCCCCCACTACCCTCTGCGAGTCCCCTTCTCCACTGCCCTGTCCACTCCCCTCCTTTCCTCACTCCACTCCCCTCCCTCCCCCTCCCCACCACACTCTGCACACTCACTCCCGTCTCCCATTCCCTACCCCTCCCCACTCCCCCTCTCCCCTACTCCCCTTCCCCTGCATCACTCCCCTTAACTTCTCACATCCCCCTCCTCCACTCACATCCTCACTCCACTCCCCCACTCCAAGACCCCATTCCCCACTCCCTCCCCCACTCCACTACTCTCCTGCCTCACTCCCATCCGCCACTCCACTCCTCACTCCTCTCTCCCCTCCTGTACACCCTTTCACTCACCATCCTCTCCCCCTCACATCCCCTCTTCCTCCCCACAACCCTCCCCCTGCCCCACTCACCCTCCCCCACTCCCCTAACTTTGCACCCCCACTCCCCAACTCCCCTCCCTGTTCCCTGCACCCCACCCCACTTCCCTCCCTTATTCCCTTCCTGCTCCCCCTCTATCACTCCCATCCCCCTCCCTGCCCTTCCCCCTCCCCTTCCCCACTCTATTCCCCCACTCCCTTCCCTCTCCCCTTCTCCCCCTCCCCAATCCCCGCCACCACTCACCTACCCTACTCCTCATTGGCTAACCCCATTTCCCTCCGCCACTCACCTCCCCCACTACCATCCACCTACCCCGTTACCCTCCACGAGTCCCCTTCCACACATCGCTTCTCCACTGCCCTACCAACTCACCTCCCTTCCCCACACCCCTCTTCCGTCCCCTAACCAACACTGCAAACTCACTCCCATTTCCCACTCCACTCTCACTGCCACCTTGCACATTTCTCTCCCTGCTCCCCTCACCCTCCCCTGCCCAGTCCCCTCCCCTACTCCCCTCCCCAACCCCCTGCACTCCCCTCCCACACTCCCCACTCTCCTCCCTCACTCGCATCCTCCACTCTAGTTCCTACTCCTCTCTCCCGTCCCCTTTACCGCCCACTCACCACCCTCTCCCCTCACACTCCCTCTCACTCCCCACTACCCTCCCCCAATCCCACTCACCCTCCCCCACTCTCCGTCCCCCGTGCTCCTTCTGCTCTGCCCTCCCCCTCCCTCACGCCCCATCCCCAATCCCTTCCCCCACACCTTTCCCCCAGTCCCATCAACCCTTCCCTCCCCTTCCCCCTCACGCAACACACCCTCCTACACTCCCCAGCACCTCCCCACTCCTCTTCTGCCTCCCTTCCCCTACCCCCAACCTCCACTACCCTCCCCCACTCCCCTCCCCACTCTCCTCCCCCACTGCCCACCCCCATTCCGCTCCCCGCACCCCTCCCTCCTCCCCTCCCGTCTCCCACTCCCCTTCCCCTCCCCCACTCCCCTCCCACACTTCTGTCCCCTATTACCCACACCCACACCGCTCCCCCTCCCCCTCCTTCATTCCGCTTCACCACTCCCCCACTCTCCTCCCTCACCCCCATCCTCCACTCCACTCCCAACTCCACTCTCCCCTACCGTACACTTCCCACTCACCTCCTTCTCCCCCTCACACTCCTTCTCCTTCCCCACTCCCATCCCCGAATCCCACTGCCCCTCCCCCACTCACATCAACCTCCCCTCCCTCACTCCCCGCTCCACTACCGCACTCCCCTCCCCCATTCCACTTCTCAACTCTCGTCCCTCACTTCCGTCCTTCACTCCCCTCCCCACTCCCCTCATCCACACCCCTCACCTACTCCGCTCACCCCTCCCCCACTCCTCACTCTCCACTCCCCTCCCCCACTTGCCTATCTGCCTCGCCCACTCCATCTCCCCCACTCCCCTCCACAACTCCCCCTCCCTCACTCCCCTCCCAACTCCCCTCCCCACCACCCTCCCCCACTCCTCTCCCACAATCCGCTCATCCCTACCCCACTCCTCACTCCGCACTACCCTCCTCAACACCGCACCCCTCACTCTCCTCCCTCACTACCCTCCCTAACTCCTCACCCCCTCTCCCTCCCCACTCCCTTCCCGCACTCCACACTCCCCTCCCCCACTCCCCACTCCTCACTCCCCTGTCCTCACTCTCCATTCCCCTCGCCTCCCCCTCCACTCCCCCACTCCCCTCTACCCTCCCCCACTATCCTCCCCACTACCCTCCCTTACTCCTCTCCCCCACTCCCCCCCGCACTCCCCCTCCCCGACAAGGCCCTGCCCCTCTATCACTCCACTCCTACACACCCCACCACCTCCCCACTCCCCCACTCACCCACTCCTCACTCCCCACTCCACTCCCCACTCCCCGACTCCTCACTCCCCACTCCCCGACTCCTCACTCCCCACTCCCCCACTCACCTCTCCCCCACTCTCCACTCCTCACTCTCCACTCCACCCCCCACTCCTCACTCACCTCCCCCACTCCCCTCACCGACTTACCACTCCCCTCCCCAACTACCCAATCCCCAATCCCCTCCCGCACTGCTCACTCCCCTCCCCCACTCCTCACTCCCCTCCCACAAACCCCACTCCCCTCACCCACTCCCCACCCCCCTCCTCCACTCCCAACTCCCCTCCCCCACACCCCACTCCTCACTCCCCTCTCCACTCCCCCACTCCCTACTACCCACTTCTCACTCCACTCCCCCACTCCCCACTTCTCACTCCCCACTTCTCACTCCCCACTTCTCACTCCCCACTTCTCACTCCCCACTCAACTCCCCACTCCCAACTCCCCACTCCCCACTCCTCTCTCCCCACTCCTCACTCCCCAATCCACTCACTACTCCTCACTCCCCACACCATTCCCCACTCCCCCACTGCCCACTACTCACTCCCCACTCTACTCCTCACTCCCCACTCCCCTCACACACTCCCCTCTCAACCATCCATTCCCCAACCACACTCCCCACTCCTCACTCCACTCCCCACTCCATCACTCCCCACTCCTCTCTCCCCACATCACGCCCCACTACCCCACTGCCCACTCCTCTCTCCCAACTCCACTTCCAACTCCACACTCCCCTCCCTACTCCTCATTCATGTCACCCACTCACCACTCCACTCCCCCACACCCCACTCCCCACACCCACTCCCCACTCCACATTCCCTCCCCGACTCCTCACTCCCCTCCCCCACTCCACACTCCCATCTCCCAACCCCACTCCCCTACCCCACTCCCCACTCCCATCACCCACCCCCACCCCCACACCCCACAACGCTCCTCCACACCCCACTCCTCACTCCCCACTCCACTCCCCCACTCCGCACTCCCCTCCCCCAGTCCTCACTCCACTCCCCCATTCTCCACTACCCACATCCCTCCCCCACTCTCCACTCCAGACTCAATTTCCCCCACTCCCCACTCCCCTATCCCACTCTAAACTCCCGTCCACCACTCCCCTCTCCCACTCTCCACTCCTCTCCCCCATCCCCCTCCCCCACTTCCCACCCCCACTCCTCATTGCCCTCCTTACCTCTCCCCACAACCACACCCACACACAATCCTTTCCCCACTCTCACTCCTGCGCTCCCAACTCACATCCCCACTCCCCACCCCCACTCCCCATCCTCACTCCCTTCCCAAGTCACATTCCCACTCTCCCACCCCCACTCCTCCTCCTCACTCCCCTCCCGCACTCTCCACGCACCTCCCCCACTCCCCCTCCTCACTCCCCACTCCATTCCTCCACTCCCTTCCCCCACTCCCTTCCCCACTCCCTTACCCCACTCCACTCCCCCACTCCCCTCCCCAACTTCCCACTCACCTCCTCCAATCCCCACTCCTCTCTCCCCACTCACATACAACACACTCCAACTCTCCTCCCCAACTCCCAATTCCCCCACCCCTCTCACTCCCCACTCCCCACTCCCCTCCTCTACTCCCCTCCTCCACTCTTCCACTCCCAACTGACCTCCCGCATGTCCCACACCCCTCCCCCAAAGCCCTCCCACTCCCCCTCTCTCCTCCCACTCCACAACTCTCCCCTCCCCTCCCCCACTCCACAACTCTCCCCTCCCCTCCCCCACTTGCCTCCTCTCCCCTCGCCTCCCCCACACGCCTCCTCTCCCCTCCCCTCTCCCACTCGCCTCCTCTCCCCTCCCCTCCCACACTTGCCTCCTCTCTCCTCCCCCACTACGCCTCCTCTCCACTCTTCTCCCCCACTCCCCACTCCCGACTCAATTCCACCACTTCCCACTCTCCACTCTCGTCCCCCAATCTCCACTCCCGTACACCCCTCCCCCACTCCTTTCATCACTCCACTTTTCACTCCCCTATCCCTCACCCCTCCTCCACTCACCTCGACCTCTCCCCTCCACTCCCCTCCGCACCCCCACTCCACTTCCATTTCCCCTATTCCTCACCCCTCACACACTCCCCTCCCCTCTCACCTCCACTCCCCTCTCCACTCCTCTTCCCACTTAGCTCCCCCACTCCCCTCCCCACTCCCCTCCTTTCCCATCCCCCACTCCCCTCCCCCACTGCCCTCCCCCACTCTCCACTCCTCACTCCAACTCACCTTCGCCACAAGTCTGGATTGAATTGGCTCTTTCCTGGTGTGTGAGTGGGACTCAGTACCACTCCAGCTGTTATTAAGTACTTTAGATAGGTCAGTTTTTGTCCAGTGTGTGCAGGAGGGTTTTCTGACAAAGTATGTAGACAGGCCAACCAGGGGCGATGCCACATTGGATTTGGTACTGGGAAATGAACCCGGCCAGGTGTGAGATTTAGATGTAGGTGAGCACTTTGGTGATAGTGATCACAATTCGGTTAGGTTTACGTTAGCGATGGGCAGGGACAGGTATATACCGCAGGGCAAAAATTATAGCTGGGGGAAAGGAAATTATGATGCGATTAGGCAGGATTTAGGATGCGTAGGATGGGGAAGGAAACTGCAGGGGATGGGAACAATCGAAATGTGGAGCTTATTCAAGGAGCAGCTACTGTGTGTCCTTGATAAGTATGTACCTGTGAGGCAGGGAGGAAGTTGTCGAGCGAGGGAGCCGTGGTTTACTGAAGAAGTTGAAGCGCTTATCAAGAGGAAGAAGAAGGCTTATGTTAGGATGAGACGTGAAGGCTCAGTTAGGGCGCTTGAGAGTTACAAGCTAGCCAGGAAGGATCTAAAGGGAGAGCTACGAAGAGCAAGGAGAGGACACGAGAAGTCATTGGCGGATAGGATCAGGGAAAACCTTAAGGCTTTCTATAGGTATATCAGGAATAAAATAATGACTAGAGTTAGATTAGGGCCAATCAAGGATAGTAGTGGGAAGTTGTGTGTGGAATCAGAGGAGATAGGGGAAGTGTTAAATGAATATTTTGCGTCAGTATTTACAGTAGAGAATGAAAATTTTGTTGAGGAGAATACTGAGATTCAGGCTACTAGGCTAGATGGGATTGAGGTTCACAAGGAGGAGGTGTTATCAATTTTGGAAAGTGTGAAAATAGATAAGTCCCCTGGGCCAGATGGATTTATCCCAGGATTCTCTGGGAAGCTAGGGAGGAGATTGCAGAGCCTTTGTCCTTGATCTTTATGTCGTCATTGTCGACAGGAATAGTGCCGGAAGACTGGAGGAGAGCAAATGTTGTCCCCTTGTTCAAGAAGGGGAGTAGAGACAGCCCTGGTAATTATAGACCTGTGAGCCTTACCTCGGTTGTGGGTAAAATGTTGGAAAAGGTTATAAGAGACAGGATTTATAATCATCTTGAAAAGAATAAGTTCATTAGAGATAGTCAGCACGGTTTTGTGACGGGTAGGTCGTGCCTCACAAACCTTATTGAGTTTTTCGAGAAGGTGACCAAACAGGTGGATGAGGGTAAAGCAGTGGATGTGGTGTATATGGATTTCAGTAAGGCGTTTGATAAGGTTCCCCACGGTAGGCGATTGCAGAAAATACGGAGGTATGGGGTTGAAGGTGATTTAGAGATTTGGATCAGAAATTGGCTAGCTGAAAGAAGACAGAGGGTGGTGGTTGATGGCAAATGTTCATCCTGGAGTTTAGTTACTAGTGGTGTACCGCAAGGATCTGTTTTGGGGCCACTGCTGTTTGTCATTTTTATAAATGACCTGGAAGAGGGTGTAGAAGGGTGGGTTAGTAAATTTGCAGATGACACTAAGGTCTGTGGAGTTGTGGATAGTGCCGAAGGATGTTGTAGGTTACAGAGGGACATAGATAGGCTGCAGTGCTGGGCTGAGAGATGGCAAATGGAGTTTAATGCGGAAAAGTGCGAGGTGATTCACTTTGGAAGGAGTAACAGGAATGCAGAGTACTGGGCTAATGGGAAGATTCTTGGGAGTGTAGATGAACAGAGAGATCTTGGTGTCCAGGTGCATAAATCCCTGAAGGTTGCTACCCAGGTTAATAGTGCTGTTAAGAAGGCATATGGTGTGTTAGCTTTTATTCGTAGGAGGA
The DNA here is from genome assembly GCF_036365525.1 of Heterodontus francisci. Classification (NCBI taxonomy): domain Eukaryota; kingdom Metazoa; phylum Chordata; class Chondrichthyes; order Heterodontiformes; family Heterodontidae; genus Heterodontus; species Heterodontus francisci. Next base: position 1,683,805 of record NW_027141867.1, on the reverse strand, counting down.
TCGAGTTTCAGAGCCACGAGGTCATGAATAAGCTGTACAAAACTCTGGTGAGACCGCACCTGGAGTATTGCGTGCAGTTCTGGTCACTGCATTATAGGAAGGATGTGGAAGCTATGGAAAGGGTGCAGAGGAGATTTACTAGGATGTTGCCTGGTATGGAGGGAAGGTCTTACGAGGAAAGGCTGAGGGACTTGAGGTTGTTTTCGTTGGAGAGAAGGAGGAGGAGAGGTGACTTAATAGAGACATATAAGATAATCAGAGGGCTAGATAGGATGGATAGTGAGAGTCTCTTTCCTCGGATGGTGATGGAAAACACGAGGGGACATAGCTTCAAGTTGAGGGGTGATAGATATAGGACAGATGTGAGAGGTAGTTTCTTTACTCAGAGAGTAGTAAGGGCGTGGAAAGCCCTGCCTGCAGCAGTAGTAGACTCGCCAACGTTTAGGGCATTTAAGTGGACATTGGATAGACATATGGATGAAAATGGAATAGTGTAGGTCAGATGGTTTCACAGGTCGGCGCAACATCGAGGGCCGAAGGGCCTGTGCTGCGCTGTAATGTTCTAATTCTAATTCTGAAAAAAAAGTTTTTTCTCAGGATCAATTGTTTTTCCCTACTTCCAATTTCTCATTTGTTGTTGGTTTACGATCACGAGTGCCACACCAGCTGGTATTAATAAAAGCCTTGCTTGAGTTGGCTTTCTGCTAGTGTGTGACTTGTGACCCAATTCCACTCCAGCTGATATTAATAGAAACCTGGTTTGAATTGGCTTTTTCCTGGTGAGTGAGTGGGTCTCAGTACCACTCCAGCTGGTATTAATAGAGGCCTGGATTGAATTGGCTCTTTCCTGGATTGTGAGTGAGACTGAGTCCCACTCCAGCTGGTATTAGTGGAGACCTGTATTGATTTAGCTCTTCCCTGGTGTGTGAATGGGGCTCAGTACCACTCCAGCTGGTATTAATAGGGGCCCGGATTGAATTGGCTCTCTCCCACTGTGTGAATGCGCCTCAGTACCACTCCAGCTGGTATTAATAGATGTCTGGATTCAATTGGCTCTTTCCAGGTGTGTGTGTGGGATTCAGTACCACTCCAGCTGGTATTAGTGGAGGCCTGGAATGAATTTCCTTTTTCCTGGTGTGTGTGTGGGATTCAGTACCACTCCAGCTGGTATTAGTGGAGGCCTGGAATGAATTTCCTTTTTCCTGGTGTGTGTGTGGGATTCAGTACCACTCCAGCTGTTATTAATATAGGCTCTGATTCAATTGGCTCTTTCTTGGTGTGTGAGTGGGACTCAGTACCACTCCAGCTGGTTTCAATAGAGGCCTGGATTGAATTGGCTCTTTCCTCGTGTGTGAGTGGGACTCAGTACCACTCCATCTGGTATTAATATAGGCTCGAAATCAATTGGCTGTTTCCTGGTGTGTGAGTTGCACTCAGTACCACTCCAGCTGGTTTTAACAAAGGCCACTTCAATCTGATGACATGCACTGTTGTCTGTTTGATGTCACCTGCACAGAAGCCATTTTAAGCGACATGTGCTGCGGCCATTTTAAATGATATGCTCTGTGGTCTGTTTGAATTGAGAGTAATCCACGGGGATCATTTTCAATGTTTTCGGTCCAGGGCAGTGAATGTAACAGATCATAAATGAGAATAAAGACTCATAAAGGATAATAAATCACAGACAATCATAAAGATTATAAAGATTTACAAAGTGAGAGGAAGAATTATAAGCAGTATATAAAGGACAGTAAATGTTTATAAATTATTATCAAGGATTATCAATAATTATCAGGATTCTATTTGTTTGAAAGGGATTATAAAATAATCAGGAAGATTCAGACCCCACCCCCACTCCCGTCACCCTGGAAACAGACCCCGCCCCCACACCGTCACCCTGGAAACAGACCCCGCCCCCACTCCCCGTCACCCTGGTAACAGACCCCGCTCCCACTCCTCCGTCACCCTGGTAACAGACCCCGTCCCACCCTCGTCACCCTGGTAACAGACCCCGCTCCCACTCCTCCGTCACCCTGGTAACAGACCCCGTCCCACCCTCGTCACCCTGGTAACAGACCCCGCTCCCACTCCCCGTCACCCTGGAAACAGACCCTGCCTCCACTCCCCGTCACCCTGGAGACAGACCCCGTCACCACTCCCCGTCACCCTGGAAACAGACATCGCCCCCGCTCCCAGTCACTCTGGAAACAGACCCCGCCACCACTCCCCATCACCCTGGTAACAGACCCCGCCACCACTCCCCGTCACCCTGGAAACAGACCCCGCCCCCACTCCCCGTCACCCTGGTATCAGACACCGCCACCACTCCCCGTCACCCTGGAAACAGACCCCGCCCCCACTCCCCGTCACCCTGGTAACAGACCCGGCTCCCACTCCTCCGTCACCCTGGTAACAGACCCCGTCCCACCCTCGTCACCCTGGTAACAGACCCCGCTCCCACTCCCCGTCACCCTGGTAACAGACCCCGCTCCCACTCCCCGTCACCCTGGAAACAGACCCCGCTCACACTCTCGTCTCACTGGAAACAGACCCCGCTCCCACTCTCGTCTCACCGGAAACAGACCCCGCTCCCACTCCCCGTCACCCTGGAAACAGACCCCGCACCCACTCCCCGTCACCCTGGTATCAGACCCCGCCACCACTCCCCATCACCCTGGAAACAGACACCGCCCCCACTCCCCGTCACCCTGGTAACAGACGCCGCTCCCACTCTCGTCTCACTGGAAACAGACACCGCTCCCACTCCCCATCGCCCTGGAAACAGAATCCGCTCCCACTCCCCGTCACCCTGGTAACAGACTCCGCTCCCACTCTCGTCACCCTGGAAACAGACCCCGCTCCCACTCCCCGTCACCCTGGAAACAGACCCCGCTCCCACTCTCGTCGCACTGGAAACAGACCCCGCTCCCACTCCCCGTCACCCTGGAAACAGACCCCGCTCCCACTCTCGTCTCACTGGAAACAGACCCCGCTCCCACTCCCCGTCACCCTGGAAACAGACCCCGCTCCCACTCCCCGTCACCATGGAAACAGACCCCGCCCCCACTCCCCGTCACCCTGGTAACAGACTCCGCTCCCACTCTCGTCACCCTGGAAACAGACCCCACTCCCACTCTCGTCACCCTGGAAACAGACCCCGCTCCAACTCCCCGTCACCCTGGTAACAGACTCCGCTCCCACTCTCGTCACCCTGGAAACAGACCCCGCTCCCACTCTCGTCACCCTGGAAACAGACCCCGCTCCCACTCCCCGTCTCACTGGAAACAGACCCCACTCCCACTCCCCGTCACCCTGGAAACAGTCCCTGCTCCCACTCCCCATCACCCTGGTAACAGACTCCGCTCCCACTCCCCGTCACCCTGGAAACAGACCCCGCCCCCACCCTCGTCTCACTGGAAACAGACCCAGCTCCCACTCCCCGTCACTCTGGAAACAGACCCCTCTCCCACTCCCCGTCACACTGGAAACAGACCCCGCCCCCACTCCCCGTCACCCTGGAAACAGACCCCGCTCCCACTCCCCGTCACCCTGGAAACAGACCCCGCTCCCACTCCCCGTCACCCTGGAAACAGACCCCGCCCCCACTCTCGTCTCACTGGAAACAGACCCCGCTCCCACTCCCCGTCACCCTGGAAACAGACCCCGCTCCCACTCCCCGTCACCCTGGAAACAGACCCCGCCTCCACTCTCCGTCACCCTGGAAACAGACCCCGCTCCCACTCCCCGTCACCCTGGAAACAGACCCCGCTCCCACTCTCGTCACCCTGGAAACAGACCCCGCTCCCACTCCCCGTCACCCTGGAAACAGACCCCGCTCCCACTCTCGTCTCACTGGAAACAGACCCCGCTCCCACTCTCGTCTCACTGGAAACAGACCCCGCTCCCACTCCCCGTCACCCTGGAAACAGACCCCGCTCCCACTCTCGTCTCACTGGAAACAGACCCCGCTCCCACTCCCCGTCACCCTGGAAACAGACCCCGCTCCCACTCCCCGTCACCCTGGAAACAGACCCCGCCCCCACTCCCCGTCACCCTGGTAACAGACTCCGCTCCCACTCTCGTCACCCTGGAAACAGACCCCACTCCCACTCTCGTCACCCTGGAAACAGATCCCGCTCCAACTCCCCGTCACCCTGGTAACAGACTCCGCTCCCACTCCCCGTCACCCTGGAAACAGACCTCGCTCCCACTCTCGTCTCACTGGAAACAGACCCCTCTCCCACTCCCCGTCACCCTGGAAACAGACCCCGCTCCCACTCTCGTCTCACTGGAAACAGACCCCGCTCGCACTCCCCGTCACCCTGGAAACAGACCCCGCTCCCACTCCCCGTCACCCTGGAAACAGACCCCGCCCCCACTCCCCGTCACCCTGGTAACAGACTCCGCTCCCACTCTCGTCACCCTGGAAACAGACCCCACTCCCACTCTCGTCACCCTGGAAACAGACCCCGCTCCCACTCTCGTCACCCTGGAAACAGACCCCGCTCCCACTCCCCGTCTCACTGGAAACAGACCCCACTCCCACTCCCCGTCACCCTGGAAACAGTCCCAGCTCCCACTCCCCATCACCCTGGTAACAGACTCCGCTCCCACTCCCCGTCACCCTGGAAACAGACCCCGCCCCCACCCTCGTCTCACTGGAAACAGACCCAGCTCCCACTCCCCGTCACTCTGGAAACAGACCCCTCTCCCACTCCCCGTCACACTGGAAACAGACCTCGCCCCCACTCCCCGTCACCCTGGAAACAGACCCCGCTCCCACTCCCCGTCACCCTGGAAACAGACCCTGCTCCCACTCCCCGTCACCCTGGAAACAGACCCCGCCCCCACTCTCGTCACACTGGAAACAGACCCCGCTCCCACTCCCCGTCACCCTGGAAACAGACCCCGCTCCCACTCCCCGTCACCCTGGAAACAGACCCCGCCTCCACTCTCCGTCACCCTGGAAACAGACCCCGCTCCCACTCCCCGTCACCCTGGAAACAGACCCAGCTCCCACTCCCCGTCACCCTGGAAACAGACCCCGCTCCCACTCCCCGTCACCCTGGAAACAGACCCCGCTCCCACTCTCGTCTCACTGGAAACAGACCCCGCTCCCACTCTCGTCTCACTGGAAACAGACCCCGCTCCCACTCCCCGTCACCCTGGAAACAGACCCCGCTCCCACTCTCGTCTCACTGGAAACAGACCCCGCTCCCACTCCCCGTCACCCTGGAAACAGACCCCGCTCCCACTCCCCGTCACCCTGGAAACAGACCCCGCTCCCACTCTCGTCTCACTGGAAACAGACCCCGCTCCCACTCCCCGTCACCCTGGAAACAGACCCCGCTCCCACTCCCCGTCACCCTGGAAAGAGACCCCGCTCCCACTCCCCGTCACCCTGGAAACAGACCCCGCTCCCACTCTCGTCTCACTGGAAACAGACCCCGCACCCACTCTCGTCACCCTGGAAACAGACCCCACTCCCACTCCCCGTCACCCTGGAAAAAGACCCCGCTCCCACTTCTCGTCACCCTGGTAACAGACTCCGCTCCCACTCTCGTCACCCTGGAAACAGACCCCGCTCCCACTCCCCGTCACCCTGGAAACAGACCCCGCTCCCACTCCCTGTCACCCTGGAAACAGACCCCGCTCCCACTCCCCGTCACCCTGGAAACAGACCCCGCTCCCACTCTCGTCTCACTGGAAACAGACTCCGCTCCCACTCTCGTCTCACTGGAAACAGACCCCGCACCCACTCTCGTCACCCTGGAAACAGACCCCGCTCCCACTCCCCGTCACCCTGGAAACAGACCCCGCCCCCACTCCCGTCACCCTGGAAACAGACCCCGCTCCCACTCCCCGTCACCCTGGAAACAGACTCCGCTCCCACTCTCGTCTCACTGGAAACAGACCCAGGTCCCACTCCCCGTCACCCTGGAAACAGACTCCGCTCCCACTCCCCGTCACCCTGGAAACAGACTCCGCTCCCACTCCCCGTCACCCTGGAAACAGACCCCGCTCCCACTCTCATCACCCTGGAAACAGACTCCGCTCCCACTCCCCGTCACCCTGGAAACAGACCCCGCTCCCACTCCCCGTCACCCTGGAAACAGACCCCGCTCCCACTCCCCGTCACCCTGGAAACAGACTCCGCTCCCACTCTCGTCACCCTGGAAACAGACTCCGCTCCCACTCCCCATCACCCTGGAAACAGACCCCGCTCCCACTCTCGTCACCCTGGAAACAGACCCCACTCCCACTCTCGTCTCACTGGAAACAGACCCCGCTCCCACTCCCCTTCACCCTGGAAACAGACCCCGCTCCCACTCTCGTCTCACTGGAAACAGACCCCGCTCCCACTCCCCGTCACCCTGGAAACAGACCCCGCTCCCACTCTCGTCTCACTGGAAACAGAACCCGCTCCCACTCCCCGTCACCCTGGAAACAGACCCCGCTCCCACTCCCCGTCACCCTGGTAACAGACTCCGCTCCCACTCTCGTCACCCTTGAAACAGACCCCGCTCCCACTCCCCGTCACCCTGGAAACAGACCCCGCTCCCACTCTCGTCTCACTGGAAACAGACCCCGCCCCCACTCCCCGTCACTCTGGAAACAGACCCCGCTCCCTATCCCCGTCACCCTGGAAACAGAATGCGCTCCCAAACTCGTCTCACTGGAAACAGACCCCGCTCCCACTCCTCGTCACCCTGGTAACAGACCCCGCTCCCACTCCCCGTCACCCTGGAAACAGACTCCGCTCCCACTCCCCGTCACCCTGGAAACAGACCCCGCTCCCACTCCCCGTCACTCTGGAAACAGACCCCGCTCCCACTCCCCGTCACCCTGGAAACAGACCCCACCTCCACTCCCCGTCACCCTGGAAACAGACCCAGCTCCCACTCCCCGTCACCCTGGAAACAGACCCCGCTCCCACACTCGTCTCACTGGAAACAGACCCCGCTCCCACTCCCCGTCACCCTGGAAACAGACCCCGCTCCCACTCCCCGTCACCCTGGAAACAGACTCCGCTCCCACTCTCGTCACCCTGGAAACAGACCCCGCTCCCACTCTCGTCACCCTGGAAACAGACTCCGCTCCCACTCTCGTCTCACTGGAAACAGACCCCGCTCCCACTCTCGTCTCACTGGAAACAGACCCCGCTCCCACTCCCCGTCACCCTGGAAACAGACCCCGCTCCCACTCCCCGTCACCCTGGAAACAGACTCCGCTCCCACTCTCGTCTCACTGGAAACAGACCCCGGTCCCACTCCCCGTCACCCTGGAAACAGACTCCGCTCCCACTCCCCGTCACCCTGGAAACAGACACCGCTCCCACTCCCCGTCACCCTGGAAACAGACCCCGCTCCCACTCTCGTCACCCTGGAAACAGACTCCGCTCCCACTCCCCGTCACCCTGGAAACAGACCCCGCTCCCACTCCCCGTCACCCTGGAAACAGACCCCGCTCCCACTCCCCGTCACCCTGGAAACAGACTCCGCTCCCACTCTCGTCACCCTGGAAACAGACTCCGCTCCCACTCCCCATCACCCTGGAAACAGACCCCGCTCCCACTCTCGTCACCCTGGAAACAGACCCCACTCCCAATCCCCGTCACCCTGGAAACAGACCCCGCTCCCACTCCCCGTCACCCTGGAAAGAGACCCCGCTCCCACTCCCCGTCACCCTGGAAACAGACCCCGCTCCCACTCTCGTCACCCTGGAAACAGACCCCGCTCCCACTCTCGTCTCACTGGAAACAGACCCCGCACCCACTCTCGTCACCCTGGAAACAGACCCCACTCCCACTCCCCGTCACCCTGGAAAAAGACCCCGCTCCCACTTCTCGTCACCCTGGTAACAGACTCCGCTCCCACTCTCGTCACCCTGGAAACAGACCCCGCTCCCACTCCCCATCACCCTGGAAACAGACCCCGCTCCCACTCCCCGTCACCCTGGAAACAGACCCCGCTCCCACTCCCCGTCACCCTGGAAACAGACCCCGCTCCCACTCTCGTCTCACTGGAAACAGACTCCGCTCCCACTCTCGTCTCACTGGAAACAGACCCCGCTCCCACTCTCGTCTCACTGGAAACAGACCCCGCTCCCACTCCCCGTCACCCTGGAAACAGACCCCGCTCCCACTCCCCGTCACCCTGGAAACAGACTCCGCTCCCACTCTCGTCTCACTGGAAACAGACCCCGGTCCCACTCCCCGTCAACCCGGAAACAGACTCCGCTCCCACTCCCCGTCACCCTGGAAACAGACACCGCTCCCACTCCCCGTCACCCTGGAAACAGACCCCGCTCCCACTCTCGTCACCCTGGAAACAGACTCCGCTCCCACTCCCCGTCACCCTGGAAACAGACCCCGCTCCCACTCCCCGTCATCCTGGAAACAGACCCCGCTCCCACTCCCCGTCACCCTGGAAACAGACTCCGCTCCCACTCTCGTCACCCTGGAAACAGACTCCGCTCCCACTCCCCATCACCCTGGAAACAGACCCCGCTCCCACTCTCGTCACCCTGGAAACAGACCCCACTCCCACTCCCCGTCACCCTGGAAACAGACCCCGCTCCCACTCCCCGTCACCCTGGAAAGAGACCCCGCTCCCACTCCCCGTCACCCTGGAAACAGACCCCGCTCCCACTCTCGTCACCCTGGAAACAGACCCCGCTCCCACTCTCGTCTCACTGGAAACAGACCCCGCACCCACTCTCGTCACCCTGGAAACAGACCCCACTCCCACTCCCCGTCACCCTGGAAAAAGACCCCGCTCCCACTTCTCGTCACCCTGGTAACAGACTCCGCTCCCACTCTCGTCACCCTGGAAACAGACCCCGCTCCCACTCCCCGTCACCCTGGAAACAGACCCCGCTCCCACTCCCCGTCACCCTGGAAACAGACCCCGCTCCCACTCCCCGTCACCCTGGAAACAGACCCCGCTCCCACTCTCGTCTCACTGGAAACAGACTCCGCTCCCACTCTCGTCTCACTGGAAACAGACCCCGCACCCACTCTCGTCACCCTGGAAACAGACCCCGCTCCCACTCCCCGTCACCCTGGAAACAGACCACGCCCCCACTCCCGTCACCCTGGAAACAGACCCCGCTCCCACTCCCCGTCACCCTGGAAACAGACTCCGCTCCCACTCTCGTCTCACTGGAAACAGACCCAGGTCCCACTCCCCGTCACCCTGGAAACAGACTCCGCTCCCACTCCCCGTCACCCTGGAAACAGACTCCGCTCCCACTCCCCATCACCCTGGAAACAGACCCCGCTCCCACTCTCGTCACCCTGGAAACAGACTCCGCTCCCACTCCCCGTCACCCTGGAAACAGACACCGTTCCCACTCCCCGTCACCCTGGAAACAGACCCCGCTCCCACTCCCCGTCACCCTGGAAACAGACTCCGCTCCCACTCTCGTCACCCTGGAAACAGACTCCGCTCCCACTCCCCATCACCCTGGAAACAGACCCCGCTCCCACTCTCGTCACCCTGGAAACAGACCCCACTCCCACTCTCGTCTCACTGGAAACAGACCCCGCTCCCACTCCCCGTCACCCTGGAAACAGACCCCGCTCCCACTCTCGTCTCACTGGAAACAGACCCCGCACCCACTCTCGTCTCACTGGAAACAGACCCCGCTCCCACTCCCCGTCACCCTGGAAACAGACCCCGCTCCCACTCCCCGTCACCCTGGTAACAGACTCCGCTCCCACTCTCGTCACCCTTGAAACAGACCCCGCTCCCACTCCCCGTCACCCTGGAAACAGACCCCGCTCCCACTCTTTCTCACTGTAAACAGACCCCGCCCCCAGTCCCCTTCACTCTGGAAACAGACCCCGCTCCCACTCCCCGTCACCCTGGAAACAGACTCCGCTCCCAATCTCGTCTCACTGGAAACAGACCCCGCTCCCACTCCTCGTCACCCTGGTAACAGACCCCGCTCCCACTCCCCGTCACCCTGGAAACAGACCCCGCTCCCACTCCCCGTCACCCTGGAAACAGACCCCGCTCCCACTCCCCGTCACTCTGGAAACAGACCCCGCTCCCACTCCCCGTCACCCTGGAAACAGACCCCGCCTCCACTCCCCGTCACCCTGGAAACAGACCCTGCTCCCACTCCCCGTCACCCTGGAAACAGACCCCGCTCCCACACTCGTCTCACTGGAAACAGATCCCGCTCCCACTCCCCGTCACCCTGGAAACAGACCCCGCTCCCACTCCCCGTCACCCTGGAAACAGACTCCGCTCCCACTCTCGTCACCCTGGAAACAGACCCCGCTCCCACTCTCGTCACCCTGGAAACAGACTCCGCTCCCACTCTCGTCTCACTGGAAACAGACCCCGCTCCCACTCCCCGTCACCCTGGAAACAGACCCCGCTCCCACTCCCCGTCACCCTGGAAACAGACTCCGCTCCCACTCTCGTCTCACTGGAAACAGACCCCGGTCCCACTCCCCGTCACCCTGGAAACAGACTCCGCTCCCACTCCCCGTCATCCTGGAAACAGACTCCGCTCCCACTCCCCGTCACCCTGGAAACAGACCCCGCTCCCACTCTCGTCACCCTGGAAACAGACTCCGCTCCCACTCCCCGTCACCCTGGAAACAGACCCCGCTCACACTCCCCGTCACCCTGGAAACAGACCCCGCTCCCACTCCCCGTCGCCCTGGAAACAGACTCCGCTCCCACTCTCGTCACCCTGGAAACAGACTCCGCTCCCACTCCCCATCACCCTGGAAACAGACCCCGCTCCCACTCTCGTCACCCTGGAAACAGAGCCCACTCCCACTCTCGTCTCACTGGAAACAGACCCCGCTCCCACTCCCCGTCACCCTGGAAACAGACCCCACTCCCACTCTCGTCTCACTGGAAACAGACCCCGCTCCCACTCCTCGTCACCCTGGAAACAGACCCCGCTCCCACTCTCGTCTCACTGGAAACAGACCCCACTCCCACTCCCCGTCACCCTGGAAACAGACCCCGCTCCCACTCTCGTTTCACTGGAAACAGACACCACTCCCACTCCCCGTCACCCTGGAAACAGGCGCCGCTCCCACTCCCCGTCACCCTGGAAACAGACTCCGCTCCCACTCCCCGTCACCCTGGAAACAGACCCCGCTCCCACTCCCCGTCACCCTGGAAACAGACCCCGCTCCCACTCCCCGTCACCCTGGAAACAGACTCCGCTCCCACTCCCCGTCACCCTGGAAACAGTCCCCGCTCCCACTCTCGTCTCACTGGTAACAGACCCCGCCCCCACTCCCCGTCACCCTGGAATCAGACCCCGCCCCCACTCCCCGTCACCCTGGAAACAGACCCCGCTCCCACTCTCGTCACCCTGGAAACAGACCACGCTCCCACTCTCGTCTCACTGGAAACAGACCCCGCTCCCACTCTCATCACCCTGGAAACAGACCCCGCTCCCACTCTCGTCACTCTGGAAACAGACCCCGCCTCCACTCCCCGTCACCCTGGAAACCGACCCCGCTCCCACTCTCGTCACCCTGGAAACAGACCCTGCTCCCACTCCCCGTCACCCTGGAAACAGACCCCGCTCCCACTCTCGTCACCCTGGAAACAGACCCCGCTCCCACTCCCCGTCACCCTGGAAACAGACCCCGCTCCCACTCCCTGTCACCCTGGAAACAGGCGCCGCTCCCACTCTCGTCACCCTGGAAACAGACTCCGCTCCCACTCCCCGTCACCCTCGAAACAGACCCCGCTCCCACTCTCATCTCACTGGAAACAGACCCCGCTCCCACTCTCGTTCCCTGGAAACAGACTCCGCCCCCACTCTCGTCACCCTGGTAACAGACCCCGCTCCCACTCCCCGTCACCGTGGTAACAGACCCCGCTCCCACTCCCCGTCACCCTGGTAACAGACCACGCTCCCACTCCCCGTCACCCTGGAAACAGACCCTGCCTCCACTCCCCGTCACCCTGGAAACAGACTCCGTCACCACTCCCCGTCACCCTGGAAACAGACCCCGCCCCCGCTCCCAGTCACTCTGGAAACAGACCCCGCCACCACTCCCCATCACCCTGGTAACAGACCCCGCCACCACTCCCCGTCACCCTGGAAACAGACCCCGCCCCCACTCCCCGTCACCCTGGTAACAGACCCCGTCCCACCCTCGTCACCCTGGAAACAGACCCCGCTCTCACTCCCCGTCACGATGGTAACAGACCCCGCTCCCACTCCCCGTCACCCTGGAAACAGACCCCGCTCCCACTCTCGTCTCACTGGTAACAGACCCCGCTCCCACTCCCCGTCACCCTGGAAACAGACCCCGCTCCCACTCTCGTCTCACTGGTAACAGACCCCGCAACCACTCTCGTCACCCTGGAAACAGACTCCGCTCCCACTCCCCGTCACCCTGGTAACAGACCCCGCTCCCACTCCCCGTCACCCTGGAAACAGACTCCGCTCCCACTCTCGTCACCCTGGAAACAGACCCCGCTCCCACTCCTCGTCACCCTGGAAACAGACCCCGCTCCCACTCCCCGTCACCCTTTAAACAGACTCCGCTCCCACTCCCCGTCACCCTGGAAACAGACCCCGCTCCCACTCCCCGTCACCCTTTAAACAGACTCCGCTCCCACTCCCCGTCACCCTTTAAACAGACTCCACTCCCACTCCCCGTCACCCTGGTAACAGACCCCGCTCCCACTCCCCGTCACCCTGGAAACAGACTCCGCTCCCACTCTCGTCACCCTGGAAACAGACTCCGCTCCCACTTCCCGTCACCCTGGAAACAGACCCCGCTCCCACTCCCCGTCACCCTGGAAACAGACTCCGCTCCCACTCTCGTCACCCTGGAAACATACTCCGCTCCCACTCTCGTCTCACTGGAAACAGACCCCACTCCCACTCTCCGTCACTCTGGAAACAGAGCCCGCTCCCACTCCCCGTCACCCTGGAAACAGACCCCGCTCCCACTCCCCGTCACCCTGGAAACAGACCCCGCTCCCACTCCCCGTCACTCTGGAAACAGACCCCGCTCCCACTCTCGTCTCACTGGAAACAGACTCCGCTCCCACTCTCATCACTCTGGAAACAGACCCCGCTCCCACTCCCCGTCACCCTGGAAACAGACCCCGCTCCCACTCCCCGTCACCCTGGAAACAGACCCCGCTCCCACTCTCGTCACGCTGGAAACAGACCCCGCTGCCACTCCCCGTCACCCTGGAAACAGACCCCGCTCCCACTCTCGTCTCACTGGAAACAGACCCCGCTCCCACTCCCCGTCACCCTGGAAACAGACTCCGCTCCCACTCCCCGTCACCCTGGAAACAGACCCCGCCCCCACTCCCCGTCACCCTGGAAACAGACCCCGCTCCCACTCTCGTCACCCTGGAAACAGACTCCGCTCCCACTCTCGTCAGCCTGGAAACAGACCCCGCTCCCACTCCCCGTCACCCTGGAAACAGACCCCGCTCCCACTCTCCGTCACTCTGGAAACAGACCCCGCTCCCACTCTCGTCTCACTGGAAACAGACCCCGCTCCCACTCCCCGTCACCCTGGAAACAGACCCCGCTCCCACTCCCCGTCACCCTGGAAACAGACCCCGCTCCCACTCTCGTCTCACTGGAAACAGACCCCGCTCCCTCTCTCGTCACCCTGGAAACAGACCCCGCTCCCACTCCCCGTCACCCTGGAAACAGACCCCGCTCCCACTCCCCGTCACCCTGGAAACAGACCCCGATCCCACTCTCGTCTCACTGGTAACAGACCCCGCTCCCACTCCCCGTCACCCTGGAAATAGACCCCGCTCCCACTCCCCGTCACTCTGGAAACAGACCCCGCTCCCACTCCCCGTCACCCTGGAAACAGACCCCGCTCCCACTCTCGTCTCACTGGTAACAGACCCCGCTCCCACTCCCCGTCACCCTGGAAACAGACCCCGCTCCCACTCCCCGTCACCCGGGAAACAGACCCCGCTCCCACTCCCCGTCACCCTGGAAACAGACCCCGCTCCCACTACCCGTCACCCTGGAAACAGACCCCGCTCCCACTCTCGTCACTCTGGAAACAGACCCCGCTCCCACTCCCCGTCACTCTGGAAACAGACCCCGCTCCCACTCCCCGTCACTCTGGAAACAGACCCCGCTCCCACTCCCCGTCACCCTGGAAACAGACCCCGCTCCCACTCTCGTCTCACTGGAAACAGACCCAGCTCCCACTCCCCGTCACCCTGGTAACAGACTCTGCTCCCACTCCCCGTCACTCTGGAAACAGACCCCGCTCCCACTCTCGTCACCCTGGAAACAGACCCCGCTCCCACTCCCCGTCACCCTGGAAACAGACCCCGCTCCCTCTCCCCGTCACCCTGGAAACAGACCCCGCTCCCACTCTCCGTCACCCTGGAAACAGACCCCGCTCCCACTCTCGTCTCACTGGAAACAGACCCCGCTCCCACTCTCGTCACCCTGGAAAAAAACCCCGCCCCCACTCTCGTCACCCTGGTAACAGACCCCGCTCCCACTCCCCGTCACCCTGGTAACAGACCCCGCTCCCACTCCTCCGTCACCCTGGCAACAGACCCCGTCCCACCCTCGTCACCCTGGTAACAGACCCCGCTCCCACTCCTCCGTCACCCTGGTAACAGACCTTGTCCCACCCTCGTCACCCTGGTAACAGACCCCACTCCCACTCCCCGTCACCCTGGAAACAGACCCCGCCTCCACTCCCCGTCACCCTGGAAACAGACCCCGTCACCACTCCCCGTCACCCTGGAAGCAGACCCCGCCCCCGCTCCCAGTCACTCTGGAAACAGACCCCGCCACCACTCCCCATCACCCTGGTAACAGACACCGCCACCACTCCCCGTCACCCTGGAAACAGACCCCGCCGCCACTCCCTGTCACCCTGGAAACAGACCCCGCTCCCACTCCCCGTCACTCTGGAAACAGAACCCGCTCCCACTCTCGTCTCACTGGAAACAGACCCCGCTCCCACTCTCCGTCACTCTGGAAACAGACCCCGCTCCCACTCTCGTCTCACTGGAAACAGACCCCGCTCCCACTCTCCATCACCCTGGAAACAGACCCCACTCACACTCCCCGTCACCCTGGAAACAGACCCCGCTCCCACTCCCCGTCACCCTGGTATCAGACCCCGCCACCACTCCCCGTCACCCTGGAAACAGACCCCGCCCCCACTCCCCGTCACCCTGGTAACAGACCACGCTCCCACTCCCCGTCACCCTGTTAACAGACCCCGCTCCCACTCCCCGTCACCCTGGAAACAGACCCCGCTCCCACTCTCATCTCACTGGAAACAGACCCCTCTCCCACTCCCCGTCACCCTGGAAACAGACTCCGCTCCCACTCCCCGTCGCCCTGGAAACAGACCCCGCTCCCACTCCCCGTCACCCTGGAAACAGATCCCGCTCCCACTCTCGTCTCACTGGTAACAGACCCCGCTCCCACTCCCCGTCACCCTGGAAACAAACCCCACTCCCACTCCCCGTCACCCTGGAAACAGACCCCGCTCCCACTCCCCGTCACCCTGGAAACAGACCCCGCTCCCACTCCACGTCACCCTGGAAACAGACCCCACTCCCACTCCCCGTCACCCTGGAAACAGACCCCACTCCCACTCTCCGTCACCCTGGAAACAGACTCCGCTCCCACTCCCCGTCACCCTGGAAACAGACCCTGCTCCCACTCCCCGTCACCGTGGAAACAGACTCCGCTCCCACTCTCGACTCACTGGTAACAGACCCCGCTCCCACTCCCCGTCACCCTGGAAACAGACCCCACTCCCACTCGCCGTCACCCTGGAAACTGACCCCGCTCCCAATCCCCGTCACCCTGGAAACAGACCCCGCTCCCACTCCCCGTCACCCTGGAAACAGACCCCACTCCCACTCCCCGTCACCCTGGAAACAGACCCCACTCACACTCTCCGTCACCCTGGAAACAGACCCCGCTCCCACTCCCCATCACCCTGGAAACAGACCCCGCTCCCACTCCCCGTCACCCTGTTAACAGACCCCGCTCTCACTCCCCGTCACCCTGGAAACAGACTCCGCTCCCACTCCCCGTCACCCTGGAAACAGACTCCGCTCCCACTCCCCGTCACCCTGGAAACAGTCCCCACTCCAACTCCCCGTCACCCTGGAAACAGACTCCGCTCCCACTCTCGTCTCACTGGAAACAGACCCCGCTCCCACTCCCCGTCACCCTGGAAACAGACCCCGCTCCCACTCCCCGTCACCCTGGAAACAGTCCCCGCTCCAACTCCCCGTCACCCTGGAAACAGACTCCGCTCCTACTCTCGTCTCACTGGAAACAGACCCCGCTCCCACTCCCCGTCACCCTGGAAACAGACCCCGCTCCCACTCCCCGTCACCCTGGAAACAGACCCCGCTCCCACTCCCCGTCACTCTGGAAACATACTCCGCTCCCACTCCCCGTCACCCTGGAAACAGACTCCGCTCCCACTCTCTTCTCACTGGAAACAGACCCCGCTCCCACTCCCCGTCACCCTGGAAACAGACCCTGCTCCCACTCCCCGTCACCCTGGAAACAGACTCCGCTCCCACTCCCCGTCACCCTGGAAACAGTCCCCACTCCAACTCCCCGTCACCCTGGAAACAGACTCCGCTCCCACTCTCGTCTCACTGGAAACAGACCCCGCTCCCACTCCCCGTCACCCTGGAAACAGACCCCGCTCCCACTCCCCGTCACCCTGGAAACAGTCCCCGCTCCAACTCCCCGTCACCCTGGAAACAGACTCCGCTCCTACTCTCGTCTCACTGGAAACAGACCCCGCTCCCACTCCCCGTCACCCTGGAAACAGACCCCGCTCCCACTCCCCGTCACCCTGGAAACAGACCCCGCTCCCACTCCCCGTCACTCTGGAAACATACTCCGCTCCCACTCCCCGTCACCCTGGAAACAGACTCCGCTCCCACTCTCGTCTCACTGGAAACAGACCCCGCTCCCACTCCCCGTCACCCTGGAAACAGACCCTGCTCCCACTCTCCGTCACTCTGGAAACAGTCTCCGCTCCCACTCCCCGTCACCCTGGAAACAGACCCCGCCCCCACTCCCCGTCACCTTGGAAACAGACCACGCCCCCACTCCCCGTCACCCTGGAAACAGACCCCGCCACCACTCCCCGTCACTCTGGAAACAGACCCCGCTCCCACTCCCCGTCACCCTGGAAACAGACCCCGCTCCCACTCTCGTCTCACTGGTAACAGACCCCGCTCCCACTCCCCGTCACCCTGGAAACAGACCCCGCTCCCACTCCCCGTCACCCTGGAAACAGACCCCGCTCCCACTCCCCGTCACCCTGGAAACAGACCCCGCCCCCACTCCCCGACACCCTGGAAACAGACCCCGCTCCCACTCCCCGTCACCCTGGAAACAGACCCCGCTCCCACTCCCCGTCACCCTGGAAACAGACCTCGCCCCCACTCCCCGTCACCCTGGAAACAGACCCCGCCCCCACTCCCCGTCACCCTGGAAACAGACCCCGCTCCCACTCTCGTCTCACTGGAAACAGACCCCGCCCCCACTACCCGTCACCCTGGAAACAGACCCCGCTCCCACTCCCCGTCACCCTGGAAACAGACCCCACTCCCACTCCACGTCACCCTGCTAACAGACCCCGCCCCCACACCCCGTCACCCTGGAAACAGACCCCGCTCCCACTCTCGTCTCACTGGAAACAGACCCCGCTCCCACTCTCCGTCGCTCTGAAAACAGACCCCGCTCCCACTCCCCGTCACCCTGGAAACAGACCCCGCTCCCACTCTCGTCACCCTGGAAACAGACTCCGCTCCCACTCTCGTCTCACTGGAAACAGACACCGCCCCCACTCCCCGTCACCCTTGAAACAGACCCCGCTCCCACTCCCCGTCACCCTGGAAACAGACCCCGCTCCAACTCCCCGTCACCCTGGAAACAGACCCCGCTCCCACTCACCGTCACCCTGGAAACAGACCCCGCTCCCACTCCCCGTAACCCTGTAAACAGTCCTCGCTCCAACTCCCCGTCACCCTGGAAACAGACCCCGCCCACACTCCCCGTCACCCTGGAAACAGACCCCGCCCCCACTCCCTGTCACCCTGGAAACAGACCCCTCTCCCACTCTCGTCACCCTGGAAACAGACCCCACTCCCACTCCCCGTCACCCTGGAAACAGACCCCGCTCCCACTCCCCGTCACCCTGGAAACAGTCCCCGCTCCAACTCCCCGTCACCCTGGAAACAGACTCCGCTCCCACTCTCGTCTCACTGGAAACAGACCCCGCTCCCACTCCCCGTCACCCTGGAAACAGACCCCGCTCCCACTCCCCGTCACCCTGGAAACAGACCCCGCTCCCACTCCCCGTCACTCTGGAAACAGACCCCGCTCCCACTCCCCGTCACCCTGGAAACAGACTCCGCTCCCACTCTCGTCTCACTGGAAACAGACCCCGCTCCCACTCCCCGTCACCCTGGAAACAGACCCCGCTCCCACTCTCCGTCACTCTGGAAACAGACTCCGCTCCCACTCCCCGTCACCCTGGAAACAGACCCCGCCCCCACTCCCCGTCACCATGGAAACAGACCCCGCCCCCACTCCCCGTCACCCTGGAATCAGACTCCGCTCCCACTCCCCGTCACCCTGGTAACAGACCCCGCTCCCACTCCCCGTCTCACTGGAAACAGACTCCGCTCCCACTCCCCTTCACCCTGGAAACAGACCCTGCTCCCACTCTCATCTCACTGGAAACAGACACCGCATCCAATCCCCGTCACCCTGGAAACAGACACCGCCCCCACTCCCCGTCACTCTGGAAACAGACCCCGCTCCCACTCCCCGTCACCCTGGAAACAGACCCCGCTCCCACTCTCGTCTCACTGGTAACAGACCCCGCTCCCACTCCCCATCACTTTGGAAACAGACCCCGCCCCCACTCCCCGTCACCCTGGAAACAGACCCCGCTCCCACTCCCCGTCACCCTGTTAACAGACCCCGCTCCCACTCCCCGTCACCCTGGAAACAGACCCCGCTCCCACTCCCCGTCAACCTGGAAACAGACCCCGCTCCAACTCCCCGTCACCCTGGAAACAGACCCCGCCCCCACTCCCCGTCACCCTGGAAGCAGACCCCGATTCCACTCCCCGTCACCCTGGAAACAGACACCGCTCCCACTCCCCGTCACCCTGGAAACAGACCTCGCCCCCACTCCCCGTCACCCTGGAAACAGACCCCGCCCCCACTCCCCGTCACCCTGGAAACAGACCCCGCTCCCACTCTCGTCTCACTGGAAACAGACCCCGCTCCCACTCTCCATCACTCTGGAAACAGACCCCGCTCCCACTCCCCGTCACCCTGGAAACAGACCCCGCTCCCACTCCCCGTCACCCTGGAAACTGACCCCGCTCCCACTCCCCGTCACCCTGTAAACAGTCCCCGCTCCAACTCCCCGTCACCCTGGAAACAGACCCCGCTCCCACTCCCCGTCACCCTGGAAACAGACCCCGCTCCCACTCTCCGTCACTCTGGAAACAGACCCCGCCCCCACTCCCGTCACCGTGGAAACAGACCCCGCCCCCACTCCCCGTCACCCTGGAAACAGACCCCGCTCCCACTCCCCGTCACCCTGGAAACAGACCATGCTCCCACTCTCGTCTCACTGGAAACAGACCCCGCTCCCACTCTCGTCACCCTGGAAACAGACCCCACTCCCACTCCCCGTCACCCTGGAAACAGACCCCGCTCCCACTCCCCGTCACCCTGGAAACAGACCCCGCCCCCACTCTCGTCACCCTAGTAACAGACCCCGCTCCCACGCCCCGTCACCCTGGAAACAGACCCCGCTCCCACTCCCCGTCACCCTGGAAACAGACCCTGCTCCCACTCCCCGTCACCCTGGAAACAGACCCCGCTCCCACTCTCCGTCACTCTGGAAACAGACCCCGCCCCCACTCCCGTCACCCTGGAAACAGACCCCGCCCCCACTCCCCGTCACCCTGGAAACAGACCCCGCTCCCACTCCCCGTCACCCTGGAAACAGACCCCGCTCCCACTCCCCGTCAACCTGTAAACAGTCCCCGCTCCAACTCCCTGTCACCCTGGAAACAGACCACGCCCCCACTCCCCGTCACCCTGGAAACAGACCCCGCCCCCACTCCCCGTCACCCTGGAAACAGACCCCGCTCCCACTCTCGTCTCACTGGAAACAGACCCCGCCCCCACTCCCCGTCACCTTGGAAACAGACCCCGCTCCCACTCTCGTCTCACTGGAAACAGACCCCGCCCCCACTCCACGTCACCCTGGAAACAGACCCCGCTCCCACTGCCCGTCACCCTGGAAGCAGACCCCGCTCCCACTCTTCGTCACCTTGGAAACAGACCCCGCTCCCACTCTCGTCTCACTGGAAACAGACCCCGCTCCCACTCTCCGTCACCCTGGAAACAGACCCCGCTCCCACTCCCCGTCACCCTGGAAACAGACCCCGCCCCCACTCCCCGTCACCCTGGAAACAGACCCCGCTCCCACTCTCGTCACCCTGGAAACAGACCCCGTTCCCACTCCCCGTCACACTGGAAACAGACCCCACTCCCACTCCCCGTCACCCTGGAAACAGACCATGCTCCCACTCTCGTCACCCTGGAAACAGACTCCGCTCCCACTCCCCGTCTCCCTGGAAACAGACTCCGCTCCAACTCCCCGTCACCCTGGAAACAGACCCCGCCCCCACTCCCCGTCACCCTGGAAACAGACCCCGCTCTTACTCCCCGTCACACTGGAAACAGTCCCCGCTCCAACTCCCCGTCACCCTGGAAACAGACCCCGCCCCCACTCCCCGTCACCCTGGAAACAGACCCCGCCCCCACTCTCGTCTCACGGAAACAGACCCCGCTCCCACTCCCCGTCACCCTGGTAACAGACCCCGCTCCCACTCTCGTCTCACTGGAAACACTCCGCTCCCACTCCCCGTCACCCTGGAATCAGACTCCTCTCCCACTCTCCGTCACTCTGGAAACAGACCCCGCTCCCACTCTCGTCTCACGGGAAACAGACCCCGCCACCACTCCCCGTCACCCTGGAAACAGACCCCGCTCCCACTCCCCGTCACCCTGGAAACAGACCCCACTCCCACTCCCCGTCACCCTGGTAACAGACCCCGCCTCCACTTTCCGTCTCTCTGGAAACAGACCCCGCTCCCACTCTCGTCACCCTGGAAACAGACCCCACTCCCACTCCCCGTCACTCTGAAAACAGACCCCGCTCCCACTCCCCGTCACCCTGGAAACAGACCCCGCTCCCACTCCCCGTCACTCTGGAAACAGACCCCTCTCCCACTCTCTTCTCACTGGAAACAGACTCCGCTCCCACTCTCGTCACCCTGGAAACAGACTCCGCTCCCACTCCCCGTCACCCTGGAAACAGACCCCGCTCCCACTCTCGTCTCACTGGAAACAGACCCCGCCCCCACTCCCCATCACCCTGGTAATAGACCCCGCTCCCACTCCCCGTCACCCTGGAAACAGACCCCGCTCCCACTCCCCGTCACCCTGGAATCAGTCCCCGCTCCATCTCCCCGTCACCCTGGAAACAGACCCCGCTCCCACTCCCCGTCACCCTGGAAACAGACCCCGCTCCCACTCTCCGTCACTCTGGAAACAGACCCCTCTCCCACTCCCCGTCACCCTGGAAACAGACCCCGCTCCCACTCCCCGTCACCCTGGTAACAGACTCCGCTCCCACTCCCCGTCACCCTGGTAACAGACTCCGCTCCCACTCCCCGTCACTCTGGAATCAGACCCCGCTCCCACTCTCGTCTCACTGGAAACAGACCCCGCCCCCACTCTCCGTCACTCTGGAAACAGACCCCGCCCCCACTCTTGTCTCACTGGAAACAGACCCTGCTCCCACTCTCGTCACCCTGGAAACAGACCCCGCTCCCACTCTCCGTCACTCTGGAAACAGACCTCGCCCCCACTCTCGTCTCACTGGAAACAGACCCTGCTCCCACTCTCGTCACCCTGGAAACAGACCCCGCTCCCACTCCCCGTCACCCTGGAAACAGACCCCGCTCCCTCTCCCCGTCACCCTGGAAACAGACCCCGCTCCCACTCTCGTCTCACTGGAAACAGACTCCACCCCAACTCCCCGTCTCACTGGAAACAGACCCCACTCCCACTCCCCGTCACCCTGGAAACAGACCCCGCTCCCACTCCCCGTCACTCTGGAAACAGACCCCGCTCCCACTCCCCGTCACCCTGGAAACAGACCCCGCTCCCACTCCCCGTCACCCTGGAAACAGACCCCGCCCCCACTCCCGTCACCCTGGAAACAGACCCCGCCCCCACTCCCCGTCACCCTGGAAACAGACTCCGCTCCCACTCCCCGTCACCCTGGAAACAGACCCCACTCCCACTCCCCGTCACCCTGGAAACAGACCCCGCCCCCACTCCCCGTCACCCTGGTAACAGACCCCGCTCCCACTCTCGTCTCACTGGAAACAGACCCCGCTACCACTCCCCGTCACCCTGGAAACAGACCCCGCTCCCACTCCCCGTCACCCTGGAAACAGACCCCGCTCCCACTCCCCGTCACCCTGGAAACAGACCCCGCCCCCACTCCCCGTCACCCTGGAAACAGACCCCGCTCCCACTCCCCGTCACTCTGGTAACAGACCCTGCTCCCACTCCCCGTCACCCTGGAAACAGACCCCGCCCCCACTCCCCGTCACCCTGGAAACAGACTCCGCTCCCACTCCCCGTCACCCTGGAAACAGACCCCGCTCCCACTCCCCGTCACCCTGGAAACAGACCCCGCTCCCACTCCCCGTCACACTGGAAACAGACCCCGCTCCCACTCTCGTCACTCAGGAAACAGTCCCCGCCCCCACTCCCCGTCACCCTGGAAACAGACCCCGCTCCCACTCCCCGTCACCCTGGAAACAGACCCCGCTCCCACTCTCGTCACCCTGGAAACAGACCCCGCCCCCACTCCCCGTCACCCTGGAAACAGACCCCGCTCCCACTCTCGTCACCCTGGAAACAGACCCCGCCCCCACTCCCCATCACCCTGGAAACAGACCCCGCTCCCACTCCCCGTCACCCTGGAAACAGACCCCGCTCCCACTCCCCGTCTCACTGGAAACAGACCCCGCTCCCACTCCCCGTCACCCTGGAAACAGACCCCGCTCCCACTCCCCGTCTCACTGGAAACAGACTCCGCTCCCACTCCCCGTCACCCTGGAAACAGACCCCGCCTCCACTCCCCGTCACCCTGGAAACAGACCCCGCACCCACTCCCCGTCACCCTGGAAACCGACCCCGCTCCCACTCCCCGTCACCCTGGAAACAGACCCCGCTCCCACTCCCCGTCACCCTGGAAACAGACCCCGCCCCCACACCTCTATCACCCTGGAAACAGACCCCGCCCCCACTCCCCGTCACCCTGGAAACAGACCACGCTCCCACTCCCCATCACCCTGGAAACAGACACCGCCCCCACTCCCCGTCACCCTGGAAACAGACCCCGCTCCCACTCCCCGTCACCCTGGAAACAGACCCCGCTCCCACTCCCCGTCACCCTGGAAACAGACCCCGCCCCCACACCTCTGTCACCCTGGAAACAGACCCCGCTCCCATTCCCCGTCACCCTGGAAACAGACCCCGCCCCCACTCCCCGTCACCCTGGAAACAGACCCCGCTCCCACTCCCCGTCACCCTGGAAACAGACCCCGCCCCCGCTCCCCGTCACCCTGGAAACAGACCCCGCTCCCACTCCCCGTCACCCTGGAAACAGACCCCGCTCCCACTCCCTGTCACCCTGGAAACAGACCCCGCCCCCACACCCCGTCACCCTGGTAACAGACCCCGCTCCCACTCCCCGTCACCCTGGAAACAGACCCCGCTCCCACTCCCTGTCACCCTGGAAACAGACCCCGCCCCCACTCCCCATCACCCTGGTAACAGACCCCGCTCCCACTCCCCGTCACCCTGGAAGCAGACCCCGCTCCCACTCTCGTCTCACTGGAAACAGACCCCGCTCCCACTCCCCGTCACCCTGGAAACAGACACCGCTCCCACTCCCCGTCACCCTGGAAACAGACCCCGCCCCCACTCCCCGTCACCCTGGAAAAGATCCCGTCCCCACTCCCCGTCACCCTGGAAACAGACCCCGCTCCCACTCCCCATCACCCTGGAAACAGACCCCGCTCCCACTCCCCGTCACCCTGGAAACAGACCCCGCCCCCACTCTCGTCTCACTGGAAACAGACCCCGCTCCCACTCTCGTCACCCTGGAAACAGACCCCGCTCCCACTCTCGTCTCACTGGAAACAGACCCCGCTCCCACTCCCCGTCACCCTAGAAACAGACCCCGCTCCCACTCCCCGTCACCCTGGAAACAGACCCCGCTCCCACTCTCGTCACCCTGGAAACAGACCCCGCTCCCACTCTCGTCTCACTGGCAACAGACCCCGCTCCCACTCCCCGTCACCCTGGAAACAGACCCCGCCCCCACTCCCCATCACCCTGGTAACAGACCCCGTCCCCACTCCCCGTCACCCTGGAAACAGACCCCGCTCCCACTCTCTTCTCACTGGAAACAGACCCCGCTCCCACTCTCCGTCACTCTGGAAACAGACCCCGCTCCCACTCTCCGTCACCCTGGAAACAGACCCCGCTCCCACTCCCCGTCACCCTGGAAACAGACCCCGCCCCCACTCACGTCACCCTGGAAACAGACCCCGCTCCCACTCCCCGTCACCCTGGAAACAGACCCCGTCTCCACTCTCGTCACTCTGGAAACAGACTCCGCTCCCACTCCCCATCACCCTGGAAACAGACTCCGCTCCCACTCCCCGTCACTCTGGAAACAGACTCCACTCCCACTCTCGTCTCACTGGAAACAGACCCCGCTCCCACTCCCCGTCACCCTTGAAACAGACGCCGCTCCCACTCTCGTCTCACTGGAAACAGACCCCGCCCCCGCTCCCCGTCACCCTGGAAACAGACCCCGCTACCACTCTCATCTCACTGGAAACAGACCCCGCTCCCACTCCCCGTCACCCTGGAATCAGACCCCGCTCCCACTCCCCGTCACCCTGGAAACAGACCCCGCTCCCACTCCCCGTCACCCTGGAAACAGACCCCGCTCCCACTCCCCGTCACCATGGAAACAGACCCCGCCCCCACTCCCCGTCACCCTGGAAACAGACCCCGCTCCCACTCCCCGTCACCCTGAAAACAGACCCCGCTCCCACTCTCGTCTCACTGGAAACAGACCCCGCTCCCACTCCCCGTCACCCTGCAAACAGACCCCGGCCCCACTCCCCGTCACCCTGGAAACAGACTCCGCTCCCACTCACGTCTCACTGGAAACAGACCCCGCTCCCACTCCCCGTCACCCTGGAAACAGACCTCGCTCCTACTCCCCGTCACCCTGGAAACAGACCCCACTCCCACTCCCCGTCACCCTGGTAACAGACCCTGCCTCCACTCCCCGTCACTCTGGAAACAGACCACGCTCCCACTCCCCGTCACACTGGAAACAGACCCCACTCCCACTCCCCGTCACCCTGGAAACAGACCCCGCTCCCACTCCCCGTCACCCTGGTAACAGACCCCGCTCCCACTCTCGTCTCACTGGAAACAGACCCCGCTCCCACTCCCCGTCACCCTGGTAACACACCCCGCTCCCACTCCCCGTCACCCTGGAAACAGACCCCGCTCCCACTCCCCGTCACCCTGGAAACAGACCCCGCCCCCACTCCCCGTCACCCTGGAAACAGACCCCGCTCCCACTCTCGTCTCACTGGAAACAGACCCCGCCCCCGCTCCCCGTCACCCTGGAAACAGACCCCGCTCCCACTCCCCGTCACCCTGGAAACAGACACCGCTCCCACTCCCCGTCACCCTGGAAACAGACCATGCCCCCACTCCCCGTCACCCGGGAAACAGACCCCGCCCCCACTCCCCATCACCCTGGAAACAGACCATGCCCCCACTCCCCGTCACCCTGGAAACAGACCCCGCTCCCTCTCCCCGTCACTCTGGAAACAGACCCCTCCCCCACTCCCCGTCACCCTGGAAACAGACCCCGCTCCCGCTCCCCGTCACCCTGGAAGCAGACCCCGCTCCCACTCTCGTCTCACTGGAAACAGACCATGCCCCCACTCCCCGTCACCCTGGAAACAGACCATGCCCCCACTCCCCGTCACCCTGGAAACAGACCATGCCTCCACTCCCCGTCACCCTGGAAACAGACCCCGCTACCACTCCCCGTCACCCTGGAAACAGACCCCGCCCCCACTCCCCGTCACCCTGGAAGCAGACTCCGCTCCCACTCCCCGTCACCCTGGAAACAGACCCCGCTCCCACTCTCGTCTCACTGGAAACAGACCCCGCTCCCACTCCCCGTCACCCTGGAAACAGACCCCGCCCCCACTCCCCGTCACCCTGGAAACAGACCCCGTCCCCACTCCCCGCCACACTGGAAACAGACCCCGCTCCCACTTCCCGTCACCCTGGAAACAGACCCCGCCCCCACACCTCTGTCACCCTGGAAACAGACCCCGCCCCCACTCCCCATCACCCTGGAAACAGACCCCGCTCCCACTCCCCGTCACCCTGGAAACAGACACCGCCCACACTCCCTGTCACCCTGGAAACAGACCCCGCCCCCACACCTCTGTCACCCTGGAAACAGACCCCGCCCCCACTCCCCGTCACCCTGGAAACAGACCCCGCTCCCACTCCCCGTCACCCTGGAAACAGACACCGCTCCCACTCCCCGTCACCCTGGAAACAGACCCCGCCCCCACTCCCCGTCACCCTGGAAACAGACCCCGCCCCCACTCCCCGTCACCCTGGAAACAGACCGCGCTCCCACTCCCCGTCACTCTGGAAACAGACCCGGCTCACACTCCCCGTCACCCTGGAAACAGACCCCGCCCCCACTCCCCATCACTCTGGAAACAGACCCCGCTCCCACTCTCCGTCACCCTGGAAACAGACCCCGCTCCCACTCCCCATCACCCTGGAAACAGACCCCGCTCCCACTCCCCGTCACCCTGGAAAAAGACCCCGCTCCCACTCCCCGTCACCCTGGAAACAGACCCCGGCCCCACTCTCGTCTCACTGGAAACAGACCCCGCCCCCGCTCCCCGTCACCCTGGTAACAGACCCCGCCCCCACTCCCCGTCACCCTGGTAACAGACCCCGCTCTCACTCCCCATCACTCTGGAAACAGACCCCGCTCCCACTCTCGTCTCACTGGAAACAGACCCTGCTCCCACTCCCCATCACCCTGGAAACAGACCCCGCTCCCTCTCTCGTCTCACTGGAAACAGACCCCGCCCCCACTCCCCGTCACCCTTGTAACAGACCCCACTCCCACTCCCCGTCACCCTGGAAACAGACCCCGCTCCCACTCTCGTCTCACTGGAAACAGACCCTGCTCCCACTCCCCGTCACCCTGGAAACAGACCCCGCTCCCACTCTCGTCTCACTGGAAACAGACCCCGCTCCCACTCCCCGTCACCCTGGAAACAGACCCCGCTCCCACTCCCCGTCACCCTGGAAACAGACCCCGCTCCCACTCTCGACACCCTGGAAACAGACTCCGCTCCCAATCCCCGTCACCCTGGAAACAGACCCCGCCCCCACTCCCCGTCACCTTGGAAACAGACCCCGCTCCCACTCTCGTCACCCTGGAAACAGACCCCGCTCCCACTCTCGTCTCACTGGAAACAGACCCTGCGCCAACTCCCCGTCACCCTGGAAACAGACCCCGCTCCCACTCTCGTCTCACTGGAAACAGACCCCGCATCCCACTCCCCATCACCCTGGAAACAGACCCCGCTCCCACTCCCCGTCACCCTGGAAACAGACCTCGCTCCCACTCTCGTCACCCTGGAAACAGACCCCGCTCCCACTCCCTGTCACCCTGGAAACAGACTCCGCTCCCACTCCCCTTCACCCTGGAAACAGACCCCGCCCCCACTCCCCGTCACCCTGGAAACAGACCCCGCCCCCACTCCCCGTCACCCTGGAAACAGACCCCGCTCCCACTCCCCGTCACACTGGAAACAGACCCCGCCCCCACTCCCCGTCGCCCTGGAAACAGACCCCGTCCCCACTCCCCGCCACCCTGGAAACAGACTCCGCTCCCACTCCCCGTCACCCTGGAAACAGACCCCGACCCCACACCTCTGTCACCCTGGAAACAGACCCCGCCCCCACTCCCCGTCACCCTGGAAACAGACCCCGCTCCCACTCGCCGTCACCCTGGAAACAGACACCGCCCCCACTCCCCGTCACCCTGGAAACAGACCCCGCCCCCACACCTCTGTCACCCTGGAAACAGACCCTGCCCCCACTCCCCGTCACCCTGGAAACAGACCCCGCTCCCACTCCACGTCACCCTGGAAACAGACCCCGCTCCCACTCCCCGTCACCCTGGAAACAGACCCCGCCCCCACTCCCCGTCACCCTGGAAACAGACCCCGCTCCCACTCCCCGTCACCCTGGAAACAGACCCCGCCCCCACTCCCCGTCACCCTGGAAACAGACCCTGCTCCCACTCCCCATCACCCTGGAAACAGACCCCGCTCCCACTCCCCGTCACCCTGGAAACAGACCCCGCTCCCTCTCCACGTCACCCTGGAAACAGACCCCGCTCCCACTCCCCGTCACCCTGGAAACTGACCCCACTCCCACTCCCCATCACTCTGGAAACAGACCCCGCTCCCACTCTCGTCTCACTGGTAACAGACTCTGCTCCCACTCCCCGTCACCTTGGAAACAGACCCCGCTCCCACTCCCCGTCACCCTGGAAACAGACCCCGCCCCCACTCCCCATCACCCTGGAAACCGACCCCGCTCCCACTCTCGTCTCACTGGAAACAGACCCCGCCCCCGCTCCCCGTCACCCTGGAAACAGACCCCGCTCCCACTCCCCTTCACCCTGGAAACAGACCCCGCTCCCACTCCCCGTCACCCTGGAAACTGACTCCGCTCCCACTCCCCGTCACCCTGGCAACAGACCCCGCCCCCACTCCCCGTCACCCTGGAAACAGACCCCGCCCCCACTCCCCGTCACCCTGGAAACAGACCCCGCTCCCACTCCCCGTCACCCTGGAAACAGACCCCGCCCCCACTCCCCGTCACCCTGGAAACAGACTCCGCTCCCACTCCCCGTCACTCTGGTAACAAACCCCGCCTCCACTCCCCATCACCCTGGAAACAGACTCCGCTCCCACTCCCCGTCACCCTGGAAACAGACCCCGCTCCCACTTTCGTCTCACTGTAAACAGACCCCGCTCCCACTCCCCATCACCCTGGAAACAGACCCCGCTCCCACTCTCGTCTCCCTGGAAACAGACCCCGCTCCCACTCCCCGTCACCCTGGAAACAGACCCCGCTCCCACTCCCCGTCACCCTGGAAACTGACTCCGCTCCCACTCCCCGTCACCCTGGCAACAGACCCCGCCCCCACTCCCCGTCACCCTGGAAACAGACCCCGCCCCCACTCCCCGTCACCCTGGAAACAGACCCCGCTCCCACTCCCCGTCACCCTGGAAACAGACCCCGCCCCCACTCCCCGTCACCCTGGAAACAGACTCCGCTCCCACTCCCCGTCACTCTAGTAACAAACCCCGCCTCCACTCCCCGTCACCCTGGAAACAGACTCCGCTCCCACTCCCCGTCACCCTGGAAACAGACCCCGCTCCCACTTTCGTCTCACTGTAAACAGACCCCGCTCCCACTCCCCGTCACCCTGGAAACAGACCCCGCTCCCACTCTCGTCTCCCTGAAAACAGACCCCGCTCCCACTCTCGTCTCACTGGAAACAGACCCCGCTCCCACTCCCCGTCACCCTGGAAACAGACCCCGCGCCCACTCCCCGTCACCCTGGAAACAGACACCGCTCCCACTCCCCGTCACCCTGGAAACAGACCCCGCCCCCACACCTCTGTCACCCTGGAAACAGACCCCGACCCCACTCCCCGCCACCCTGGAAACAGACTCCGCTCCCACTCCCCGTCACCCTGGAAACAGACACCGCCCCCACTCCCCGTCATCCTGGAAACAGACCCCGCCCCCACACCTCTGTCACCCTGCAAACAGAACCCGCCCCCACTCCCCGTCACCCTGGAAACAGACCCCGCTCCCACTCCCCGTCACCCTGGAAACAGACCCCGCTCCCACTCCCCGTCACCCTGGAAACAGACCCCGCACCCACTCCCCGTCACCCTGGAAACAGACCCCGCCTCCACTCCCTGTCACCCTGGAAACAGACCCCGCCCCCACGCCCCGTCACCCTGGAAACAGACCCCGCTCCCACTCCCCGTCACCCTGGAAACAGACCCCGCTCCCACTCCCCGTCACCCTGGAAACAGACCCCACTCCCACTCCCCATCACTCTGGAAACAGACCCCGCTCCCACTCTCGTCTCACTGGAAACAGACCCCGCTCCCACTCTCGTCTCACTGGAAACAGACCCCGCCCCCGCTCCCCGTCACCCTGGAAACAGACCCCGCTCCCACTCCCCGTCACCCTGGAAACTGACTCCGCTCCCACTCCCCGTCACCCTGGAAACAGACCCCGCCCCCACTCCCCGTCACCCTGGAAACAGACCCCGCTCCCACTCCCCGTCACCCTGGAAACAGACCCCGCCCCCACTCCCCGTCACCCTGGAAACAGACTCCGCTCCCACTCCCCGTCACTCTGGTAACAGACCCTGCCTCCACTCCCCGTCACCCTGGAAACAGACTCCGCTCCCACGCCCCGTCACCCTGGAAACAGACCCCGCTCCCACTCTCGTCTCACTGTAAACAGACCCCGCTCCCACTCCCCGTCACCCTGGAAACAGACCCCGCTCCCACTCCCCGTCACCCTGGAAACAGACCCCGCTCCCTCTCCCTGTCACCCTGGAAACAGACCCCGCTCCCACTCCCCGTCACCCTGGAAACTGACCCCACTCCCACTCCCCATCACTCTGGAAACAGACCCCGCTCCCACTCTCGTCTCACTGGTAACAGACTCCGCTCCCACTCCCTGTCACCCTGGAAACAGACCCTGCTCCCACTCCCCGTCACCCTGGAAACAGACCCCGCCCCCACTCCCCATCACCCTGGAAACCGACCCCGCTCCCACTCTCGTCTCACTGGAAACAGACCCCGCCCCCGCTCCCCGTCACCCTGGAAACAGACCCCGCTCCCACTCCCCGTCACCCTGGAAACAGACCCCGCTCCCACTCCCCGTAACCCTGGAAACTGACTCCGCTCCCACTCCCCGTCACCCTGGAAACAGACACCGCCCCCACTCCCCGTCACCCTGGAAACAGACCCCGCCCCCACTCCCCGTCACCCTGGAAACAGACCCCGCTCCCACTCCCTGTCACCCTGGAAACAGACCCCGCCCCCACTCCCCGTCACCCTGGAAACAGACTCCGCTCCCACTCCCCGTCACTCTGGTAACAAACCCCGCCTCCACTCCCCGTCACCCTGGAAACAGACTCCGCTCCCACTCCCCGTCACCCTGGAAACAGACCCCGCTCCCACTTTCGTCTCACTGTAAACAGACCCCGCTCCCACTCCCCGTCACCCTGGAAACAGACACCGCTCCCAGTCTCGTCTCCCTGAAAACAGACCCCGCTCCCACTCTCGTCTCACTGGAAACAGACCCCGCTCCCACTCCCCGTCACCCTGGAAACAGACCCCGCGCCCACTCCCCGTCACCCTGGAAACAGACCCCGCTCCCACTCCCCGTCACCCTGGAAACAGACCCCGCCCCCACACCTCTGTCACCCTGGAAACAGACCCCGTCCCCACTCCCCGCCACCCTGGAAACAGACTCCGCTCCCACTCCCCGTCACCCTGGAAACAGACACCGCCCCCACTCCCCGTCACCCTGGAAACAGACCCCGCCCCCACACCTCTGTCACCCTGGAAACAGAACCCGCCCCCACTCCCCGTCACCCTGGAAACTGACCCCGCTCCCACTCCCCGTCACCCTGGAAACAGACCCCGCTCCCACTCCCCGTCACCCTGGAAACAGACCCCGCACCCACTCCCCGTCACCCTGGAAACAGACCCCGCCTCCACTCCCTGTCACCCGGGAAACAGACCCCGCCCCCACGCCCCGTCACCCTGGAAACAGACCCCGCTCCCACTCCCCGTCACCCTGGAAACAGACCCCGCTCCCACTCCCCGTCACCCTGGAAACAGACCCCACTCCCACTCCCCATCACTCTGGAAACAGACCCCGCTCCCACTCTCGTCTCACTGGTAACAGACTCCGCTCCCACTCCCCGTCACCCTGGAAACAGACCCCGCTCCCACTTCCCGTCACCCTGGAAACAGACCCCGCCCCCACTCCCCGTCACCCTGGAAACCGACCCCGCTCCCACTCTCGTCTCACTGGAAACAGACCCCGCCCCCGCTCCCCGTCACCCTGGAAACAGACCCCGCTCCCACTCCCCGTCACCCTGGAAACTGACTCCGCTCCCACTCCCCGTCACCCTGGAAACAGACCCCGCCCCCACTCCCCGTCACCCTGGAAACAGACCCCGCCCCCACTCCCCGTCACCCTGGAAACAGACCCCGCCCCCACTCCCCGTCACCCTGGAAACAGACTCCGCTCCCACTCCCCGTCACTCTGGTAACAGACCCCGCCTCCACTCCCCGTCACCCTGGAAACAGACTCCGCTCCCACTCCCCGTCACCCTGGAAACAGACCCCGCTCCCACTCTCGTCTCACTGTAAACAGACCCCGCTCCCACTCCCCGTCACCCTGGAAACAGACCCCGCTCCCACTCTCGTCTCCCTGGAAACAGACCCCGCTCCCACTCTCGTCTCACTGGAAACAGACCCCGCTCCCACTCCCCGTCACCCTGGAAACAGACCCCGCGCCCACGACCCGTCACCCTGGAAACAGACCCCGCTCCCACTCCCCGTCACCCTGAAAACAGACCCCGCCCCCACACCTCTGTCACCCTGGAAACAGACCCCGGCCCCTCTCCCCGCCACCCTGGAAACAGACTCCGCTCCCACTCCCCATCACCCTGGAAACAGACACCGCCCGCACTCCCCGTCACCCTGTAAACAGACCCCGCCCCCACACCTCTGTCACCCTGGAAACAGAACCCGCCCCCACTCCCCGTCACCCTGGAAACAGACCCCGCTCCCACTCCCCGTCACCCTGGAAACAGACCCCGCCCCCACTCCCCGTCACCCTGGAAACAGACCCCGCCTCCACTCCCTGTCACCCTGGAAACAGACCCCACTCCCACTCCCCGTCACCCTGGAAACAGACCCCGCCCCCACACCGTCACTCTGGAAACAGACCCCGCTCCCACTCCCCTTCTCACTGGAAACAGACCCCGCTCCCACTCCCCGTCACCCTGGAAACAGACCCCGCTCCCACTCCCCGTCACCCTGGAAACAGACTCCGCTCCCACTCCCCGTCACCCTGGAAACAGACTCCGCTCCCACTCTCGTCTCACTGGAAACAGACCCCGCTCCCACTCCCCGTCACCCTGGAAAAAGACCCCTCTCCCACTCCCCGTCACCCTGGAAACAGACCCCGCTCCCACTCTCGTCACCCTGGAAACAGACCCCGCTCCCACACCCCGTCACCCTGGAAACAGACTCCGCTCCCACTCCCCGTCACCCTGGAAACAGACCCCGCTCCCACTCCCCGTCACCCTGGAAACAGACTCCGCTCCCACTCTCGTCTCACTGGAAACAGACACCGCCCCCACTTCCTGTCACCCTGGAAACAGAACCCGCCCCCGCTCCCCATCACCCTGGAAACATACCCCACTCCCACTCCCCGTCACCCTGGAAACAGACCCCGCCTCCACTCCCTGACACCCTGGAAACAGACCCCGCTCCCACTCCCCGTCACCCTGGAAACAGACCCCGCCTCCACTCCCTGTCACCCTGGTAACAGACCCCGCTCCCACTCCCCGTCACCCTGGTAACAGATCCCACTCGCACTCCCCGTCACCCTGGAAACAGAACCCGCCCCCACTCCCCGTCTCACTGGAAACAGAACCCGCTCCCACTCCCCGTCACTCTGGAAACAGACCCCGCCCCCACTCCCCGTCACCCTGGAAACAGACCCCGCCTCCACTCCCTGTCACCCTGGAAACAGACCCCGCTCCCACTCCCCGTCACCCTGGAAACAGACCCCGCCTCCACTCCCTGTCACCCTGGTAACAGACCCCGCTCCCACTCCCCGTCACCCTGGTAACAGACCCCAATCGCACTCCCCGTCACCCTGGAAACAGAACCCGCCCCCACTCCCCGTCTCACTGGAAACAGAACCCGCTCCCACTCCCCGTCACTCTGGAAACAGACCCCGCCCCCACTCCCCGTCACCCTGGAAACAGACCCCGCCCCCACTCCCCATCACCCTGGAAACAGACCCCGCTCCCACTCCCCGTCACCCTGGAAACAGACTCCGCTCCCACTCCCCGTCACCCTGGAAACAGACCCCGCCCCCACACCTCTGTCAACCTGGAAACAGACCCTGCTCCCACTCCCCGTCACCCTGGAAACAGACCCCACTCCCACTCTCGTCACCCTGGAAACAGCCCCCCTCTCCCACTCCCCGTCACCCTGGAAACAGACCCCGCTCCCACTCCCCGTCACCCTGGGAACAGACTCCGCTCCCACTCCCCGTCACCCTGGAAACAGACCCCGCCCCCACTCCCCATCACCCTGGAAACAGACCCCGCTCCCACTCCCCGTCACCCTGGAAACAGACCCCGCTCCCACTCCCCGTCACCCTGGAAACAGACCCCGCCGCCACTCTCGTCTCACTGGAAACAGACCCCGCCCCAACGCCCCGTCACCCTGGTAACAGACCCCGCTCCCACTCTCCGTCACTCTGGAAACAGACCCCGCCCCCACTCTCGTCTCACTGGAAACAGACCCCGCCCCCACTCCCCGTCACCCTGGAAACAGACCCCACTCCCACTCCCCGTCACCCTGGAAACAGACCACGCCCCCACACCTCTGTCACCCTTGAAACAGACACCGCCCCCACTCCCCATCACCCTGGAAACAGACCCCGCTCCCACTCCCCGTCACCCTGGAAACAGACAGCGCCCCCACTCCCCGTCACCCTGGAAACAGACCCCGTCCCCACTCCCCGTCACCCTGGAAACAGACCCCACTCCCACTCCCCGTCACCCTGGAAACAGACCCCGCTCCCACTCCCCGTCACAATGGAAACAGACCCCGTCCCCACTCCCCGTCACCCTGGAAACAGACCCCACTCCCACTCCCCGTCACCCTGGAAACAGACCCCGCTCCCACTCCCCGTCACCCTGGAAACAGACCCCGTCCCCACTCCCCGTCACCCTGGAAACAGACCCCGCCCCCACACCTCTGTCACCCTGGAAACAGACCCCGTCCCTACTCCCCGCCACCCTGGAAACAGACTCTGCTCCCACTCCCCGTCACCCTGGAAACAGACACCGCCCCCACTCCCCGTCACCCTGTAAACAGACCCCGCCCCCACACCTCTGTCACCCTGGAAACAGAACCCGCCCCCACTCCCCGTCACCCTGGAAACAGACCCCGCTCACACTCCCCGTCACCCTGGAAACAGACCCCGCCCCCACTCCCCGTCACCCTGGAAACAGACCCCGCCTCCACTCCCTGTCACCCTGGAAACAGACCCCACTCCCCCTCCCCGTCACCCTGGAAACAGACCCCGCCCCCACACCGTCACTCTGGAAACAGACCCCGCTCCCACTCCCCGTCTCACTGGAAACAGACCCCGCTCCCACTCCCCGTCACCCTGGAAACAGACCCCGCTCCCACTCCCCGTCACCCTGGAAACAGACACTGCTCCCACTCTCCGTCACCCTGGAAACAGACTCCGCTCCCACTCCCCGTCACCCTGGAAACAGACTCCGCTCCCACTTTCGTCTCACTGGAAACAGACCCCGCTCCCACTCCCCGTCACCCTGGAAAAAGACCCCTCTCCCACTCCCCGTCACCCTGGAAACAGACCCCGCTCCCACTCTCGTCACCCTGGAAACAGAACCCGCTCCCACACCCCGTCACCCTGGAAACAGACTCCGCTCCCACTCCCCGTCACCCTGGAAACAGACCCCGCTCCCACTCCCCGTCACCCTGGAAACAGACTCCGCTCCCACTCTCGTCTCACTGGAAACAGACACCGCCCCCACTTCCTGTCACCCTGGAAACAGAACCCGCCCCCACTCCCCATCACCCTGGAAACAGACCCCGCTCCCACTCCCCGTCACCCTGGAAACAGACCCCGCCTCCACTCCCTGACACCCTGGAAACAGACCCCGCCCCCACTCCCCGTCACCCTGGAAACAGACCCCGCCTCCACTCCCTGTCACCCTGGAAACAGACCCCGCTCCCACTCCCCGTCACCCTGGAAACAGACCCCGCCTCCACTCCCTGTCACCCTGGTAACAGACCCCGCTCCCACTCCCCGTCACCCTGGTAACAGACCCCACTCGCTCTCCCCGTCACCCTGGAAACAGAACCCGCCCCCACTCCCCGTCTCACTGGAAACAGAACCCGCTCCCACTCCCCGTCACTCTGGAAACAGACCCCGCCCCCACTCCCCGTCACCCTGGAAACAGACCCCGCCCCCACTCCCCGTCACCCTGGAAACAGACCCCGCTCCCACTCCCCGTCACCCTGGAAACAGACTCCGCTCCCACTCCCCGTCACCCTGGAAACAGACCCCGCCCCCACACCTCTGTCAACCTGGAAACAGACCCTGCTCCCACTCCCCGTCACCCTGGAAACAGACCCCACTCCCACTCTCGTCACCCTGGAAACAGCCCCCCTCTCCCACTCCCCGTCACCCTGGAAACAGACCCCGCTCCCACTCCCCGTCACCCTGGGAACAGACTCCGCTCCCACTCCCCGTCACCCTGGAAACAGACCCCGCCCCCACTCCCCGTCACCCTGGAAACAGACCCCGCTCCCACTCCCCGTCACCCTGGAAACAGACCCCGCTCCCACTCCCCGTCACCCTGGAAACAGACCCCGCCGCCACTCTCGTCTCACTGGAAACAGACCCCGCCCCAACGCCCCGTCACCCTGGTAACAGACCCCGCTCCCACTCTCCGTCACTCTGGAAACAGACCCCGCCCCCACTCTCGTCTCACTGGAAACAGACCCCGCCCCCACTCCCCGTCACCCTGGAAACAGACCCCACTCCCACTCCCCGTCACCCTGGAAACAGACCACGCCCCCACACCTCTGTCACCCTGGAAACAGACACCGCCTCCACTCCCCCTCACCCTGGAAACAGAACCCGCTCCCACTCCCCGTCACCCTGGAAACAGACAGCGCCCCCACTCCCCGTCACCCTGGAAACAGACCCCGTCCCCACTCCCCGTCACCCTGGAAACAGACCCCACTCCCACTCCCCGTCACCCTGGAAACAGACCCCGCTCCCACTCCCCGTCACAATGGAAACAGACCCCGTCCCCACTCCCCATCACCCTGGAAACAGACCCCACTCCCACTCCCCGTCACCCTGGAAACAGACCCCGCTCCCACTCCCCGTCACCCTGGAAACAGACCCCGTCCCCACTCCCCGTCACCCTGGAAACAGACCCTGCTCCCACTCCCCGTCACCCTGGAAACAGACCCCGCTCCCACTCCCCGTCACCCTGGAAACAGACCCCGCTCCCACTCTCGTCTCACTGGAAACAGACCCCGCCCCCGCTCCCCGTCACCCTGGAAACAGACCCCGCCCCCACTCCCCGTCACCCTGGAAACAGACCCCGCCCCCACTCCCCGTCACCCTGGAAACAGACTCCGCCCCCACTCCCCGTCACCCTGGAAACAGACCCCGCACCCACTCCCCGTCACCCTGAAAACAGACCCCGCCCCCACTCTCCGTCACCCTGGAAACAGACCCCGCTCCCACTCCCCGTCACCCTGGAAACAGACCCCTCTTCCACTCTCCGTCACTCTGGAAACAGACACCGCTCCCACTCCCCGTCACCCTGGAAACAGACCCCGCTCCCACTCCCCATCACCCTGGAAACAGACCCCGCCCCCACTCCCCGTCACCCTGGAAACAGACCCCGCTCCCACTCTCGTCTCACTGGAAACACACCCCACCTACACTCCCCGTCACCCTGGAAACAGACCCCGCTCCCACTCCCCGTCACCCTGGAAACAGACCCCACTCACACTCCCCGTCACCCTGGAAACAGACCCCGCCCCCACTCTCGTCTCACTGGAAACAGACCCCGCTCCCACTCCCCGTCACCCTGGAAACAGACCCCGCTCCCACTCCCCGTCACCCTGGAAACAGACCCCGCCCCCACTCCCCGTCACCCTGGAAACAGACCCCGCTCCCACTCTCGTCTCACTGGAAACAGACACCGCTCCCACTCCCCGTCACCCTGGAAACAGACCCCGCCCCCACTCCCCGTCACCCTGGAAACAGACCCCGCCCCCAGTCCCCGTCACTCTGGAAACAGACCCCGCTCCCACTCCCCGTCACTCTGGAAACAGACCCCGCTCCCACTCTCCATCACCCTGGTAACAGACTCCGCTCCCACTCCCCGTCACCCTGGAAACAGACCCCGCCTCCACTCCCCATCACCCTGGAAACAGACCCCGCTCCCATTCTCCGTCACCCTGGAAACAGACCCCGCTCCCACTCTCGTCTCACTGGAAACAGACCCCGCTCCCACTCCCCGTCACCCTGGAAACAGACCCCGCTCCCACTCCCCGTCACCCTGGAAACAGACCCCGCTCCCACTCTCGTCTCACTGGAAACAGACCCCGCTCCCACTCCCTGTCACCCTGGTAACAGACTCCGCTCCCACTCCCCGTCACCCTGGAAACAGACCACGCTCCCACTCTCCGTCACTCTGGAAACAGACCCCGCTCCCACTCTCGTCACCCTGGAAACAGACCCCGCCCCCACTCCCCGTCACCCTGGAAACAGACCCCGCCCCCACTCCCCGTCACCCTGGAAACAGACTCCGCTCCCACTCCCCGTCACCCTGGAAACAGACCCCGCCCCCACTCCCCGTCATCCTGGAAACAGACCCCGCCCCCACTCCCCGTCACCCTGGAAACAGACCCCGCCCCCACTCCCCGCCACCCTGGAAACAGACACCGCCCCCACTCCCCGTCACCCTGGAAACAGACCCCGCTCGCACTCCCCGTCACCCTGGAAACAGACTCCGCTCCCACTCTCGTCTCACTGGTAACAGACCCCGCTCCCACTCCCCGTCACCCTGGAAACAGACCCCGCCCCCACACCCCGTCACCCTGGAAACAGACCCAGCCCCCACTCCCCGTCACCCTGGAAACAGACCCCGCTCCCACTCCCCGTCACCCTGGAAACAGACTCCGCTCCCACTCCCCGTCACCCTGGAAACAGACTCCGCTCCCACTCCCCGTCACCCTGGAAACAGACTCCGCTCCCACTCTCGTCACCCTGGAAACAGACCCCGCCCCCACTCCCCATCACCCTGGAAACAGAACCCGCCCCCACTCCCCGTCACCCTGGAAACAGACCCCGCTCCCACTCCCCGTCACCCTGGAAACAGACTCCGCTCCCACTCTCGTCTCACTGCAAACAGACACCGCCCCCACTCCCTGTCACCCTGGAAACAGAACCCGCCCCCACTCCCCGTCACCCTGGAAACAGACCCCGCTCCCACTCCCCGTCACCCTGGAAACAGACCCCGCCTCCACTCCCTGACACCCTGGAAATAGACACCGCCCCCACTGCCCGTCACCCTGGAAACAGACCCCGCTCCCACTCCCCGTCACCCTGGAAACAGACTCCGCTCCCACTCTCGTCTCACTGGAAACAGACCCCGCCCCCACTCTCGTCTCACTGGAAACAGACCATGCCCCAACTCCCCGTCACCCTGGTAACAGACCCCGCTCCCACTCTCCGTCACTCTGGAAACAGACCCCGCCCCCACTCTCGTCTCACTGGAAACAGACCCCGCCCCCACTCCCCGTCACCCTGGAAACAGACCCCACTCCCACTCCCCGTCACCCTGGAAACAGACCACGCCCCCACACCTCTGTCACCCTGGAAACAGACCCCGCCCCCAAAACCCATCACCCTGGAAACAGACCCCGCTCCCACTCCCCTTCACCCTGGAAACAGACACCGCCCCCACTCCCCGTCACCCTGGAAACAGACCCCGTCCCCACACCTCTGTCACCCTGGAAACAGACCCCGCCCCCACTCCCCGTCACCCTGGAAACAGACCCCACTCCCACTCCCCGTCACCCTGGAAACAGACCCCGCTCCCACTCCCCGTCACCCTGGAAACAGACCCCGCCCCCAATCCCCGTCACCCTGGAAACAGACCACGCTCCCACTCCCCGTCACCCTGGAAACAGACCCCGCTCCCACTCCCCGTCACCCTGGAAACAGACCCCGCTCCCACTCTCGTCTCACTGGAAACATACCCCGCCCCCGCTCCCCGTCACCCTGGAAACAGACCCCGCCCCCACTCCCCGTCACCCTGGAAACAGACCCCGCCTCCACTCCCCGTCACCCTGGAAACAGACCCCGCCCCCACACCCCGTCACCCTGGAAACAGACCCCGCTCCCTCTCCCCGTCACCCTGGAAACAGACCCCGCCCCCACTCCACGTCACCCTGGAAACAGACTCCGCTCCCACTCCCCGTGACTCTGGTAACAGACCCCGCCTCCACTCCCCGTCACCCTGGAAACAGACCCCGCTCCCACTCTCATCTCACTGGAAACAGACCCCTCTCCCACTCCCCGTCACTCTGGTAACAGACCCCGCCTCCACTCCCCGTCACCCTGGAAACAGACCCCGCTCCCTCTCCCCGTCACCCTGGAAACAGACTCCGCTCCCACTCTCGTCTCACTGGAAACAGACCCCGCTCCCACTTCCCGTCACCCTGGAAACAGACCCCGCTCCCACTCCCCATCACCCTGGAAACAGACCCCGCTCCCACTCCCTGTCACCCTAGAAACAGACCCCGCTCCCACTCCCTGTCACCCTGGAAACAGACCCCGCTCCCACACCCCGTCACCCTGGAAACAGACTCCGCTCCCACTCCCCGTCACCCTGGAAACAGACCCCGCTCCCACTCCCCGTCACCCTGGAAACAGACTCCGCTCCCACTCTCGTCTCACTGGAAACAGACACCACCCCGACTTCCTGTCACCCTGGAAACAGAACCCGCCCCCACTCCCCATCACCCTGGAAACAGACCCCGCTCCCACTCCCCGTCACCCTGGAAACAGACCCCGCCTCCACTCCCTGACACCCTGGAAACAGACCCTGCCCCCACTCCCCGTCACCCTGGAAACAGACCCCGCCTCCACTCCCTGTCACCCTGGAAACAGACCCCGCTCCCACTCCCCGTCACCCTGGAAACAGACCCCGCCTCCACTCCCTGTCACCCTGGTAACAGACCCCGCTCCCACTCCCCATCACCCTGGTAACAGACCCCACTCGCACTCCCCGTCACCCTGGAAACAGAACCCGCCCCCACTCCCCGTCTCACTGGAAACAGAACCCGCTCCCACTCCCCGTCACTCTGGA
This sequence comes from Heterodontus francisci, assembly GCF_036365525.1. NCBI lineage: Eukaryota > Metazoa > Chordata > Chondrichthyes > Heterodontiformes > Heterodontidae > Heterodontus > Heterodontus francisci. The sequence goes on along the minus strand of NW_027141867.1, from coordinate 1,642,239 downwards.
AACAGACCCCGCCCCCACTCCCCGTCACCCTGGAAACAGACCCCGCCCCCACTCCCCGTCACCCTGGAAACAGACCCCGCTCCCACTCCCCGTCACCCTGGAAACAGACTCCGCTCCCACTCCCCGTCACCCTGGAAACAGACCCCGCCCCCACACCTCTGTCAACCTGGAAACAGACCCTGCACCCACTCCCCGTCACCCTGGAAACAGAACCCACTCCCACTCTCGTCACCCTGGAAACAGCCCCCCTCTCCCACTCCCCGTCACCCTGGAAACAGACCCCGCTCCCACTCCCCGTCACCCTGGAAACAGACCCCGCTCCCACTCTCGTCTCACTGGAAACAGACCCCGCTCCCACTCCCTGTCACCCTGGTAACAGACTCCGCTCCCACTCCCCGTCACCCTGGAAACAGACCACGCTCCCACTCTCCGTCACTCTGGAAACAGACCCCGCTCCCACTCTCGTCACCCTGGAAACAGACCCCGCCCCCACTCCCCGTCACCCTGGAAACAGACCCCGCCCCCACTCCCCGTCACCCTGGAAACAGACTCCGCTCCCACTCCCCGTCACCCTGGAAAAAGACCCCGCCCCCACTCCCCGTCATCCTGGAAACAGACCCCGCCCCCACTCCCCGTCACCCTGGAAACAGACCCCGCCCCCACTCCCCGCCACCCTGGAAATAGACACCGCCCCCACTCCCCGTCACCCTGGAAACAGACCCCGCTCGCACTCTCGTCTCACTGGAAACAGACCCCGCCCCCACTCCCCGCCACCCTGGAAACAGACTCCGCTCCCACTCCCCGTCACCCTGGAAACAGACCCCGCTCGCACTCTCGTCTCACTGGAAACAGACCCCGCCCCCACTCCCCGTCACCCTGGAAACAGACTCCGCTCCCACTCCCCGTCACCCTGGAAACAGACCCCGCCCCCACTCCCCGTCATCCTGGAAACAGACCCCGCCCCCACTCCCCGTCACCCTGGAAACAGACCCCGCCCCCACTCCCCGCCACCCTGGAAACAGACACCGCCCCCACTCCCCGTCACCCTGGAAACAGACCCCGCTCGCACTCCCCGTCACCCTGGAAACAGACTCCGCTCCCACTCTCGTCTCACTGGTAACAGACCCCGCTCCCACTCCCCGTCACCCTGGAAACAGACCCCGCCCCCACACCCCGTCACCCTGGAAACAGACCCAGCCCCCACTCCCCGTCACCCTGGAAACAGACCCCGCTCCCACTCCCCGTCACCCTGGAAACAGACTCCGCTCCCACTCCCCGTCACCCTGGAAACAGACTCCGCTCCCACTCCCCGTCACCCTGGAAACAGACTCCGCTCCCACTCTCGTCACCCTGGAAACAGACCCCGCCCCCACTCCCCATCACCCTGGAAACAGAACCCGCCCCCACTCCCCGTCACCCTGGAAACAGACCCCGCTCCCACTCCCCGTCACCCTGGAAACAGACTCCGCTCCCACTCTCATCTCACTGGAAACAGACACCGCCCCCACTCCCTGTCACCCTGGAAACAGAACCCGCCCCCACTCCCCGTCACCCTGGAAACAGACCCCGCTCCCACTCCCCGTCACCCTGGAAACAGACCCCGCCTCCACTCCCTGACACCCTGGAAATAGACACCGCCCCCACTGCCCGTCACCCTGGAAACAGACCCCGCTCCCACTCCCCGTCACCCTGGAAACAGACTCCGCTCCCACTCTCGTCTCACTGGAAACAGACCCCGCCCCCACTCTCGTCTCACTGGAAACAGACCATGCCCCAACTCCCCGTCACCCTGGTAACAGACCCCGCTCCCACTCTCCGTCACTCTGGAAACAGACCCCGCCCCCACTCTCGTCTCACTGGAAACAGACCCCGCCCCCACTCCCCGTCACCCTGGAAACAGACCCCACTCCCACTCCCCGTCACCCTGGAAACAGACCACGCCCCCACACCTCTGTCACCCTGGAAACAGACCCCGCCCCCAAAACCCATCACCCTGGAAACAGACCCCGCTCCCACTCCCCTTCACCCTGGAAACAGACACCGCCCCCACTCCCCGTCACCCTGGAAACAGACCCCGTCCCCACACCTCTGTCACCCTGGAAACAGACCCCGCCCCCACTCCCCGTCACCCTGGAAACAGACCCCACTCCCACTCCCCGTCACCCTGGAAACAGACTCCGCTCCCACTCCCCGTCACCCTGGAAACAGACCCCGCCCCCAATCCCCATCACCCTGGAAACAGACCACGCTCCCACTCCCCGTCACCCTGGAAACAGACCCCGCTCCCACTCCCCGTCACCCTGGAAACAGACCCCGCTCCCACTCTCGTCTCACTGGAAACATACCCCGCCCCCGCTCCCCGTCACCCTGGAAACAGACCCCGCCCCCACTCCCCGTCACCCTGGAAACAGACCCCGCCTCCACTCCCCGTCACCCTGGAAACAGACCCCGCCCCCACACCCCGTCACCCTGGAAACAGACCCCGCTCCCTCTCCCCGTCACCCTGGAAACAGACCCCGCCCCCACTCCACGTCACCCTGGAAACAGACTCCGCTCCCACTCCCCGTCACTCTGGTAACAGACCCCGCCTCCACTCCCCGTCACCCTGGAAACAGACCCCGCTCCCACTCTCGTCTCACTGGAAACAGACCCCTCTCCCACTCCCCGTCACTCTGGTAACAGACCCCGCCTCCACTCCCCGTCACCCTGGAAACAGACCCCGCTCCCTCTCCCCGTCACCCTGGAAACAGACTCCGCTCCCACTCTCGTCTCACTGGAAACAGACCCCGCTCCCAGTTCCCGTCACCCTGGAAACAGACCCCGCTCCCACTCCCCGTCACCCTGGAAACAGACCCCGGTCCCACTCCCTGTCACCCTAGAAACAGACCCCGCTCCCACTCCCTGTCACCCTGGAAACAGACCCCGCTCCCACACCCCATCACCCTGGAAACAGACTCCGCTCCCACTCCCCGTCACCCTGGAAACAGACCCCGCTCCCACTCCCCGTCACCCTGGAAACAGACTCCGCTCCCACTCTCGTCTCACTGGAAACAGACACCACCCCCACTTCCTGTCACCCTGGAAACAGAACCCGCCCCCACTCCCCATCACCCTGGAAACAGACCCCGCTCCCACTCCCCGTCACCCTGGAAACAGACCCCGCCTCCACTCCCTGACACCCTGGAAACAGACCCTGCCCCCACTCCCCGTCACCCTGGAAACAGACCCCGCCTCCACTCCCTGTCACCCTGGAAACAGACCCCGCTCCCACTCCCCGTCACCCTGGAAACAGACCCCGCCTCCACTCCCTGTCACCCTGGTAACAGACCCCGCTCCCACTCCCCGTCACCCTGGTAACAGACCCCACTCGCACTCCCCGTCACCCTGGAAACAGAACCCGCCCCCACTCCCCGTCTCACTGGAAACAGAACCCGCTCCCACTCCCCGTCACTCTGGAAACAGACCCCGCCCCCACTCCCCGTCACCCTGGAAACAGACCCCGCCCCCACTCCCCGTCACCCTGGAAACAGACCCCGCTCCCTCTCCCCGTCACCCTGGAAACAGACTCCGCTCCCACTCCCCGTCACCCTGGAAACAGACCCCGCCCCCACACCTCTGTCAACCTGGAAACAGACCCTGCTCCCACTCCCCGTCACCCTGGAAACAGAACCCACTCCCACTCCCGTCACCCTGGAAACAGCCCCCCTCTCCCACTCCCCGTCACCCTGGAAACAGACCCCGCTCCCACTCCCCGTCACCCTGGAAACAGACCCCGCTCCCACTCTCGTCTCACTGGAAACAGACCCCGCTCCCACTCCCTGTCACCCTGGTAACAGACTCCGCTCCCACTCCCCGTCACCCTGGAAACAGACCACGCTCCCACTCTCCGTCACTCTGGAAACAGACCCCGCTCCCACTCTCGTCACCCTGGAAACAGACCCCGCCCCCACTCCCCGTCACCCTGGAAACAGACCCCGCCCCCACTCCCCGTCACCCTGGAAACAGACTCCGCTCCCACTCCCCGTCACCCTGGAAACAGACCCCGCCCCCACTCCCCGTCATCCTGGAAACAGACCCCGCCCCCACTCCCCGTCACCCTGGAAACAGACCCCGCCCCCACTCCCCGCCACCCTGGAAACAGACACCGCCCCCACTCCCCGTCACCCTGGAAACAGACCCCGCTCGCACTCCCCGTCACCCTGGAAACAGACTCCGCTCCCACTCCCCGTCACCCTGGAAACAGACTCCGCTCCCACTCCCCGTCACCCTGGAAACAGACTCCGCTCCCACTCTCGTCACCCTGGAAACAGACCCCGCCCCCACTCCCCATCACCCTGGAAACAGAACCCGCCCCCACTCCCCGTCACCCTGGAAACAGACCCCGCTCCCACTCCCCGTCACCCTGGAAACAGACTCCGCTCCCACTCTCGTCTCACTGGACACAGACACCGCCCCCACTCCCTGTCACCCTGGAAACAGAACCCGCCCCCACTCCCCGTCACCCTGGAAACAGACCCCGCTCCCACTCCCCGTCACCCTGGAAACAGACCCCGCCTCCACTCCCTGACACCCTGGAAATAGACACCGCCCCCACTGCCCGTCACCCTGGAAACAGACCCCGCTCCCACTCCCCGTCACCCTGGAAACAGACTCCGCTCCCACTCTAGTCTCACTGGAAACAGACCCCGCCCCCACTCTCGTCTCACTGGAAACAGACCACGCCCCAACTCCCCGTCACCCTGGTAACAGACCCCGCTCCCACTCTCCGTCACTCTGGAAACAGACCCCGCCCCCACTCTCGTCTCACTGGAAACAGACCCCGCCCCCACTCCCCGTCACCCTGGAAACAGACCCCACTCCCACTCCCCGTCACCCTGGAAACAGACCACGCCCCCACACCTCTGTCACCCTGGAAACAGACCCCGCCTCCACTCCCTGTCACCCTGGTAACAGACCCCGCTCCCACTCCCCGTCACCCTGGTAACAGACCCCACTCGCACTCCCCGTCACCCTGGAAACAGAACCCGCCCCCACTCCCCGTCTCACTGGAAACAGAACCCGCTCCCACTCCCCGTCACTCTGGAAACAGACCCCGCCCCCACTCCCCGTCACCCTGGAAACAGACCCCGCCCCCACTCCCCGTCACCCTGGAAACAGACCCCGCTCCCTCTCCCCGTCACCCTGGAAACAGACTCCGCTCCCACTCCCCGTCACCCTGGAAACAGACCCCGCCCCCACACCTCTGTCAACCTGGAAACAGACCCTGCTCCCACTCCCCGTCACCCTGGAAACAGAACCCACTCCCACTCTCGTCACCCTGGAAACAGCCCCCCTCTCCCACTCCCCGTCACCCTGGAAACAGACCCCGCTCCCACTCCCCGTCACCCTGGAAACAGACCCCGCTCCCACTCTCGTCTCACTGGAAACAGACCCCGCTCCCACTCCCTGTCACCCTGGTAACAGACTCCGCTCCCACTCCCCGTCACCCTGGAAACAGACCACGCTCCCACTCTCCGTCACTCTGGAAACAGACCCCGCTCCCACTCTCGTCACCCTGGAAACAGACCCCGCCCCCACTCCCCGTCACCCTGGAAACAGACCCCGCCCCCACTCCCCGTCACCCTGGAAACAGACTCCGCTCCCACTCCCCGTCACCCTGGAAACAGACCCCGCCCCCACTCCCCGTCATCCTGGAAACAGACCCCGCCCCCACTCCCCGTCACCCTGGAAACAGACCCCGCCCCCACTCCCCGCCACCCTGGAAACAGACACCGCCCCCACTCCCCGTCACCCTGGAAACAGACCCCGCTCGCACTCCCCGTCACCCTGGAAACAGACTCCGCTCCCACTCCCCGTCACCCTGGAAACAGACTCCGCTCCCACTCCCCGTCACCCTGGAAACAGACTCCGCTCCCACTCTCGTCACCCTGGAAACAGACCCCGCCCCCACTCCCCATCACCCTGGAAACAGAACCCGCCCCCACTCCCCGTCACCCTGGAAACAGACCCCGCTCCCACTCCCCGTCACCCTGGAAACAGACTCCGCTCCCACTCTCGTCTCACTGGACACAGACACCGCCCCCACTCCCTGTCACCCTGGAAACAGAACCCGCCCCCACTCCCCGTCACCCTGGAAACAGACCCCGCTCCCACTCCCCGTCACCCTGGAAACAGACCCCGCCTCCACTCCCTGACACCCTGGAAATAGACACCGCCCCCACTGCCCGTCACCCTGGAAACAGACCCCGCTCCCACTCCCCGTCACCCTGGAAACAGACTCCGCTCCCACTCTAGTCTCACTGGAAACAGACCCCGCCCCCACTCTCGTCTCACTGGAAACAGACCACGCCCCAACTCCCCGTCACCCTGGTAACAGACCCCGCTCCCACTCTCCGTCACTCTGGAAACAGACCCCGCCCCCACTCTCGTCTCACTGGAAACAGACCCCGCCCCCACTCCCCGTCACCCTGGAAACAGACCCCACTCCCACTCCCCGTCACCCTGGAAACAGACCACGCCCCCACACCTCTGTCACCCTGGAAACAGACCCCGCCCCCACTCCCCATCACCGTGGAAACAGACCCCGCTCCCACTCCCCTTCACCCTGGAAACAGACACAGCCCCCACTCCCCGTCACCCTGGAAACAGACCCCGTCCCCACACCTCTGTCACCCTGGAAACAGACCCCGCCCCCACTCCCCGTCACCCTGGAAACAGACCCCACTCCCACTCCCCGTCACCCTGGAAACAGACCCCGCTCCCACTCCCCGTCACCCTGGAAACAGACCCCGCCCCCAATCCCCGTCACCCTGGAAACAGACCACGCTCCCACTCCCCGTCACCCTGGAAACAGACCCCGCTCCCACTCCCCGTCACCCTGGAAACAGACCCCGCTCCCACTCTCGTCTCACTGGAAACATACCCCGCCCCCGCTCCCCGTCACCCTGGAAACAGACCCCGCCCCCACACCCCGTCACCCTGGAAACAGACCCCGCCTCCACTCCCCGTCACCCTGGAAACAGACCCCGCCCCCACACCCCGTCACCCTGGAAACAGACCCCGCTCCCTCTCCCCGTCACCCTGGAAACAGACCCCGCCCCCACTCCACGTCACCCTGGAAACAGACTCCGCTCCCACTCCCCGTCACTCTGGTAACAGACCCCGCCTCCACTCCCCGTCACCCTGGAAACAGACCCCGCTCCCACTCTCGTCTCACTGGAAACAGACCCCTCTCCCACTCCCCGTCACTCTGGTAACAGACCCCGCCTCCACTCCCCGTCACCCTGGAAACAGACCCCGCTCCCTCTCCCCGTCACCCTGGAAACAGACTCCGCTCCCACTCTCGTCTCACTGGAAACAGACCCCGCTCCCACTTCCCGTCACCCTGGAAACAGACCCCGCTCCCACTCCCGTCACCCTGGAAACAGACCCCGCTCCCACTCCCTGTCACCCTAGAAACAGACCCCGCTCCCACTCCCTGTCACCCTGGAAACAGACCCCGCTCCCACACCCCGTCACCCTGGAAACAGACTCCGCTCCCACTCCCCGTCACCCTGGAAACAGACCCCGCTCCCACTCCCCGTCACCCTGGAAACAGACTCCGCTCCCACTCTCGTCTCACTGGAAACAGACACCACCCCCACTTCCTGTCACCCTGGAAACAGAACCCGCCCCCACTCCCCATCACCCTGGAAACAGACCCCGCTCCCACTCCCCGTCACCCTGGAAACAGACCCCGCCTCCACTCCCTGACACCCTGTAAACAGACCCTGCCCCCACTCCCCGTCACCCTGGAAACAGACCCCGCCTCCACTCCCTGTCACCCTGGAAACAGACCCCGCTCCCACTCCCCGTCACCCTGGAAACAGACCCCGCCTCCACTCCCTGTCACCCTGGTAACAGACCCCGCTCCCACTCCCCGTCACCCTGGTAACAGACCCCACTCGCACTCCCCGTCACCCTGGAAACAGAACCCGCCCCCACTCCCCGTCTCACTGGAAACAGAACCCGCTCCCACTCCCCGTCACTCTGGAAACAGACCCCGCCCCCACTCCCCGTCACCCTGGAAACAGACCCCGCCCCCACTCCCCGTCACCCTGGAAACAGACCCCGCTCCCACTCCCCGTCACCCTGGAAACAGACTCCGCTCCCACTCCCCGTCACCCTGGAAACAGACCCCGCCCCCACACCTCTGTCAACCTGGAAACAGACCCTGCTCCCACTCCCCGTCACCCTGGAAACAGAACCCACTCCCACTCTCGTCACCCTGGAAACAGCCCCCCTCTCCCACTCCCCGTCACCCTGGAAACAGACCCCGCTCCCACTCCCCGTCACCCTGGAAACAGACTCCGCTCCCACTCCCCGTCACCCTGGAAACAGACCCCGCCCCCACTCCCCGTCACCCTGGAAACAGACTCCGCTCCCACTCCCCGTCACCCTGGAAACAGACCCCGCCCCCACTCCCCGTCACCCTGGAAACAGACCCCGCTCCCACTCCCCGTCACCCTGGAAACAGACCCGCTCCCACTCCCCGTCACCCTGGAAACAGACCCCGCCGCCACTCTCGTCTCACTGGAAACAGACCCCGCCCCAACGCCCCGTCACCCTGGTAACAGACCCCGCTCCCACTCTCCGTCACTCTGGAAACAGACCCCGCCCCCACTCTCGTCTCACTGGAAACAGACCCCGCCCCCACTCCCCGTCACCCTGGAAACAGACCCCACTCCCACTCCCCGTCACCCTGGAAACAGACCACGCCCCCACACCTCTGTCACCCTGGAAACAGACACCGCCCCCACTCCCCATCACCCTGGAAACAGACCCCGCTCCCACTCCCCGTCACCCTGGAAACAGACAGCGCCCCCACTCCCCGTCACCCTGGAAACAGACCCCGTCCCCACTCCCCGTCACCCTGGAAACAGACCCCACTCCCACTCCCCGTCACCCTGGAAACAGACCCCGCTCCCACTCCCCGTCACAATGGAAACAGACCCCGTCCCCACTCCCCGTCACCCTGGAAACAGACCCCACTCCCACTCCCCGTCACCCTGGAAACAGACCCCGCTCCCACTCCCCGTCATCCTGGAAACAGACCCCGTCCCCACTCCCCGTCACCCTGGAAACAGACCCTGCTCCCACTCCCCGTCACCCTGGAAACAGACCCCGCTCCCACTCCCCGTCACCCTGGAAACAGACCCCGCTCCCACTCTCGTCTCACTGGAAACAGACCCCGCCCCCGCTCCCCGTCACCCTGGAAACAGACCCCGCCCCCACTCCCCGTCACCCTGGAAACAGACCCCGCCCCCACTCCCCGTCACCCTGGAAACAGACCCCGCCCCCACTCCCCGTCACCCTGGAAACAGACCCCGCTCCCACTCCCCGTCACCCTGAAAACAGACCCCGCCCCCACTCTCCGTCACCCTGGAAACAGACCACGCTCCCACTCCCCATCACCCTGGAAACAGACCCCGCTCCCACTCTCCGTCACTCTGGAAACAGACACCGCTCCCACTCCCCGTCACCCTGGAAACAGACCCCGCTCCCACTCCCCGTCACCCTGGAAACAGACCCCGCCCCCACTCCCCGTCACCCTGGAAACAGACCCCGCTCCCACTCTCGTCTCACTGGAAACAGACCCCACCTACACTCCCCGTCACCCTGGAAACAGACCACGCTCCCACTCCCCGTCACCCTGGAAACAGACCCCATTCACACTCCCCGTCACCCTGGAAACAGACCCCGCCCCACTCTCGTCTCACTGGAAACAGACCCCGCTCCCACTCCCCGTCACCCTGGAAACAGACCCCGCTCCCACTCCCCGTCACCCTGGAAACAGACCCCGCCCCCACTCCCCGTCACCCTGGAAACAGACCCCGCTCCCACTCTCGTCTCAGTGGAAACAGACCCCGCTCCCACTCCCCGTCACCCTGGAAACAGACCCCGCCCCCACTCCCCGTCACCCTGGAAACAGACCCCGCCCCCAGTCCCCGTCACTCTGGAAACAGACCCCGCTCCCACTCCCCGTCACTCTGGAAACAGACCCCGCTCCCACTCTCCATCACCCTGGTAACAGATTCAGCTCCCACTCCCCGTCACCCTGGAAACAGACCCCGCCTCCACTCCCCGTCACCCTGGAAACAGACCCCGCTCCCACTCTCCATCACCCTGGAAACAGACCCCGCTCCCACTCTCGTCTCATTGGAAACAGACCCCGCTCCCACTCCCCGTCACCCTGGAAACAGACCCCGCTCCCACTCCCCGTCACCCTGGAAACAGACCCCGCTCCCACTCTCGTCTCACTGGAAACAGACCCCGCTCCCACTCCCTGTCACCCTGGTAACAGACTCCGCTCCCACTCCCCGTCACCCTGGAAACAGACCACGCTCCCACTCTCCGTCACTCTGGAAACAGACCCCGCTCCCACTCTCGTCACCCTGGAAACAGACCCCGCCCCCACTCCCCGTCACCCTGGAAACAGACCCCGCCCCCACTCCCCGTCATCCTGGAAACAGACCCCGCCCCCACTCCCCGTCACCCTGGAAACAGACCCCGCCCCCACTCCCCGCCACCCTGCAAACAGACACCGCCCCCACTCCCCGTCACCCTGGAAACAGACCCCGCTCGCACTCCCCGTCACCCTGGAAACAGACTCCGCTCCCACTCTCGTCTCACTGGTAACAGACCCCGCTCACACTCCCCGTCACCCTGGAAACAGACCCCGCCCCCACACCCCGTCACCCTGGAAACAGACCCAGCCCCCACTCCCCGTCACCCTGGAAACAGACCCCGCTCCCACTCCCCGTCACCCTGGAAACAGACTCCGCTCCCACTCCCCGTCACCCTGGAAACAGACTCCGCTCCCACTCCCCGTCACCCTGGAAACAGACTCCGCTCCCACTCTCGTCACCCTGGAAACAGACCCCGCCCCCACTCCCCATCACCCTGGAAACAGAACCCGCCCCCACTCCCCGTCACCCTGGAAACAGACCCCGCTCCCACTCCCCGTCACCCTGGAAACAGACTCCGCTCCCACTCTCGTCTCACTGGAAACAGACACCGCCCCCACTCCCTGTCACCCTGGAAACAGAACCCGCCCCCACTCCCCGTCACCCTGGAAACAGACCCCGCTCCCACTCCCCGTCACCCTGGAAACAGACCCCGCCTCCACTCCCTGACACCCTGGAAATAGACACCGCCCCCACTGCCCGTCACCCTGGAAACAGACCCCGCTCCCACTCCCCGTCACCCTGGAAACAGACTCCGCTCCCACTCTCGTCTCACTGGAAACAGACCCCGCCCCCACTCTCGTCTCACTGGAAACAGACCACGCCCCAACTCCCCGTCACCCTGGTAACAGACCCCGCTCCCACTCTCCGTCACTCTGGAAACAGACCCCGCCACCACTCTCGTCTCACTGGAAACAGACCCCGCCCCCACTCCCCGTCACCCTGGAAACAGACCCCACTCCCACTCCCCGTCACCCTGGAAACAGACCACGCCCCCACACCTCTGTCACCCTGGAAACAGACCCCGCCCCCACTCCCCATCACCCTGGAAACAGACCCCGCTCCCACTCCCCTTCACCCTGGAAACAGACACCGCCCCCACTCCCCGTCACCCTGGAAACAGACCCCGTCCCCACACCTCTGTCACCCTGGAAACAGACCCCGCCCCCACTCCCCGTCACCCTGGAAACAGACCCCACTCCCACTCCCCGTCACCCTGGAAACAGACCCCGCTCCCACTCCCCGTCACCCCGGAAACAGACCCCGCCCCCAATCCCCGTCACCCTGGAAAAAGACCACGCTCCCACTCCCCGTCACCCTGGAAACAGACCCCGCTCCCACTCCCCGTCACCCTGGAAACAGACCCCGCTCCCACTCTCGTCTCACTGGAAACATACCCCGCCCCCGCTCCCCGTCACCCTGGAAACAGACCCCGCCCCCACTCCCCGTCACCCTGGAAACAGACCCCGCCTCCACTCCCCGTCACCCTGGAAACAGACCCCGCCCCCACACCCCGTCACCCTGGAAACAGACCCCACTCCCTCTCCCCGTCACCCTGGAAACAGACCCCGCCCCCACTCCACGTCACCCTGGAAACAGACCCCGCTCCCACTCTCCGTCACTCTGGAAACAGACACCGCTCCCACTCCCCGTCACCCTGGAAACAGACCCCGCTCCCACTCCCCGTCACCCTGGAAACAGACCCCGCCCCCACTCCCCGTCACCCTGGAAACAGACCCCGCTCCCACTCTCGTCTCACTGGAAACAGACCCCACCTACACTCCCCGTCACCCTGGAAACAGACCACGCTCCCACTCCCCGTCACCCTGGAAACAGACCCCATTCACACTCCCCGTCACCCTGGAAACAGACCCCGCCCCACTCTCGTCTCACTGGAAACAGACCCCGCTCCCACTCCCCGTCACCCTGGAAACAGACCCCGCTCCCACTCCCCGTCACCCTGGAAACAGACCCCGCCCCCACTCCCCGTCACCCTGGAAACAGACCCCGCTCCCACTCTCGTCTCAGTGGAAACAGACCCTGCTCCCACTCCCCGACACCCTGGAAACAGACCCCGCCCCCACTCCCCGTCACCCTGGAAAAAGACCCCGCCCCCAGTCCCCGTCACTCTGGAAACAGACCCCGCTCCCACTCCCCGTCACTCTGGAAACAGACCCCGCTCCCACTCTCCATCACCCTGGTAACAGACTCAGCTCCCACTCCCCGTCACCCTGGAAACAGACCCCGCCTCCACTCCCCGTCACCCTGGAAACAGACCCCGCTCCCACTCTCCATCACCCTGGAAACAGACCCCGCTCCCACTCTCGTCTCATTGGAAACAGACCCCGCTCCCACTCCCCGTCACCCTGGAAACAGACCCCGCTCCCACTCCCCGTCACCCTGGAAACAGACCCCGCTCCCCCTCTCTTCTCACTGGAAACAGACCCCGCTCCCACTCCCTGTCACCCTGGTAACAGACTCCGCTCCCACTCCCAGTCACCCTGGAAACAGACCACGCTCCCACTCTCCGTCACTCTGGAAACAGACCCCGCTCCCACTCTCGTCACCCTGGAAACAGACCCCGCCCCCACTCCCCGTCACCCTGGAAACAGACCCCGCCCCCACTCCCCGTCATCCTGGAAACAGACCCCGCCCCCACTCCCCGTCACCCTGGAAACAGACCCCGCCCCCACTCCCCGCCACCCTGCAAACAGACACCGCCCCCACTCCCCGTCACCCTGGAAACAGACCCCGCTCGCACTCCCCGTCACCCTGGAAACAGACTCCGCTCCCACTCTCGTCTCACTGGTAACAGACCCCGCTCCCACTCCCCGTCACCCTGGAAACAGACCCCGCCCCCACACCCCGTCACCCTGGAAACAGACCCAGCCCCCACTCCCCGTCACCCTGGAAACAGACCCCGCTCCCACTCCCCGTCACCCTGGAAACAGACTCCGCTCCCACTCCCCGTCACCCTGGAAACAGATTCCGCTCCCACTCCCCGTCACCCTGGAAACAGACTCCGCTCCCACTCTCGTCACCCTGGAAACAGACCCCGCCCCCACTCCCCATCACCCTGGAAACAGAACCCGCCCCCACTCCCCGTCACCCTGGAAACAGACCCCGCTCCCACTCCCCGTCACCCTGGAAACAGACTCCGCTCCCACTCTCGTCTCACTGGAAACAGACACCGCCCCCACTCCCTGTCACCCTGGAAACAGAACCCGCCCCCACTCCCCGTCACCCTGGAAACAGACCCCGCTCCCACTCCCCGTCACCCTGGAAACAGACCCCGCCTCCACTCCCTGACACCCTGGAAATAGACACCGCCCCCACTGCCCGTCACCCTGGAAACAGACCCCGCTCCCACTCCCCGTCACCCTGGAAACAGACTCCGCTCCCACTCTCGTCTCACTGGAAACAGACCCCGCCCCCACTCTCGTCTCACTGGAAACAGACCACGCCCCAACTCCCCGTCACCCTGGTAACAGACCCCGCTCCCACTCTCCGTCACTCTGGAAACAGACCCCGCCCCCACTCTCGTCTCACTGGAAACAGACCCCGCCCCCACTCCCCGTCACCCTGGAAACAGACCCCACTCCCACTCCCCGTCACCCTGGAAACAGACCACGCCCCCACACCTCTGTCACCCTGGAAACAGACCCCGCCCCCACTCCCCATCACCCTGGAAACAGACCCCGCTCCCACTCCCCTTCACCCTGGAAACAGACACCGCCCCCACTCCCCGTCACCCTGGAAACAGACCCCGTCCCCACACCTCTGTCACCCTGGAAACAGACCCCGCCCCCACTCCCCGTCACCCTGGAAACAGACCCCACTCCCACTCCCCGTCACCCTGGAAACAGACCCCGCTCCCACTCCCCGTCACCCCGGAAACAGACCCCGCCCCCAATCCCCGTCACCCTGGAAACAGACCACGCTCCCACTCCCCGTCACCCTGGAAACAGACCCCGCTCCCACTCCCCGTCACCCTGGAAACAGACCCCGCTCCCACTCTCGTCTCACTGGAAACATACCCCGCCCCCGCTCCCCGTCACCCTGGAAACAGACCCCGCCCCCACTCCCCGTCACCCTGGAAACAGACCCCGCCTCCACTCCCCGTCACCCTGGAAACAGACCCCGCCCCCACACCCCGTCACCCTGGAAACAGACCCCGCTCCCTCTCCCCGTCACCCTGGAAACAGACCCCGCCCCCACTCCACGTCACCCTGGAAACAGACTCCGCTCCCACTCCCCGTCACTCTGGTAACAGACCCCGCCTCCACTCCCCGTCACCCTGGAAACAGACCCCGCTCCCACTCTCGTCTCACTGGAAACAGACCCCTCTCCCACTCCCCGTCACTCTGGTAACAGACCCCGCCTCCACTCCCCGTCACCCTGGAAACAGACCCCGCTCCCTCTCCCCGTCACCCTGGAAACAGACTCCGCTCCCACTCTCGTCTCACTGGAAACAGACCCCGCTCCCACTTCCCGTCACCCTGGAAACAGACCCCGCTCCCACTCCCCGTCACCCTGGAAACAGACCCCGCTCCCACTCCCTGTCACCCTAGAAACAGACCCCGCTCCCACTCCCTGTCACCCTGTTAACAGACCCCGCCCCCACTCCCCGTCACCCTGGAAACAGACCCCGCCCCCACTCCCCGTCACCCTGGAAACAGACCCCGCTCCCTCTCCCCGTCACCTTGGAAACAGACCCCGCCCCCACTCCACGTCACCCTGGAAACAGACTCCGCTCCCACTCCCCGTCACTCTGGTAACAGACCCCGCCTCCACTCCCCATCACCCTGAAAACAGACCCCGCTCCCACTCTCGTCTCACTTGAAACAGACCCTGCTCCCACTCCCCGTCACTCTGGTAACAGACCCCGCCTCCACTCCCCGTCACCCTGGAAACAGACCCCGCTCCCACTCCCCGTCACCCTGGAAACAGACTCCGCTCCCACTCTCGTCTCACTGGAAACAGACCCCGCTCCCACTCCCCGTCACCCTGGAAACAGACCCCGCTCCCACTCCCCGTCACCCTGGAAACAGACCCCGCTCCCACTCCCTGTCACCCTAGAAACAGACCCCGCTCCCACTCCCTGTCACCCTGTTAACAGACCCCGCCCCCACTCCCCGTCACCCTGGAAACAGACCCCGCTCCCACTCCCCATCACCCTGGAAACAGACCCCGCCCCCACTCCCCGTCACCCTGGAAACAGACCCCGCTCCCACTCTCGTCTCACTGGAAACAGACCCCGCTGCCACTCCCCGTCACCCTGGAAACAGACCCCGCCCCCACTCCACGTCACCCTGGAAACAGACTCCGCTCCCACTCCCCGTCACTCTGGTAACAGACCCCGCTCCCACTCCCCGTCACCCTGGAAACAGACTCCGCTCCCACTCTCGTCTCACTGGAAACAGACCCCGCTCCCACTCCCCGTCACCCTGGAAACAGACTCCGCTCCCACTCTCGTCTCACTGGTAACAGACCCCGCTCCCACTCCCCGTCACCCTGTTAACAGACCCCGCCCCCACTCCCCGTCACCCTGGAAACAGACCCCGCCCCCACTCCCCGTCACCCTGGAAACAGACCCCGCTCCCACTCTCGTCTCACTGGAAACAGACCCCGCTCCCACTCCCCGTCACCCTGTTAACAGACCCCGCCCTCACTCCCCGTCACCCTGGAAACAGACCCCGCCCCCACTCCCCGTCACCCTGGAAACAGACCCCGCTCCCACTCTTGTCTCACTGGAAACAGACCCCGCTCCCACTCCCCGTCACCCTGGAAACAGACCCCGCTCCCTCTCCCCGTCACCCTGGAAACAGACCCCGCTCCCACTCTCGTCTCACTGGAAACAGACTCCGCTCCCACTCCCTGTCACCCTGGAAACAGACCCCGCCCCCACTCCCCGTCACCCTGGAAACAGACCCCGCTCCCACTCTCCGTCACTCTGGAAACAGACCCCGCTCCCACTCCCCGTCACCCTGGAAACAGACCCCGCTCCCACTCCCCGTCACCCTGGAAACAGACCCCGCCCCCACTCCCCGTCACCCTGGAAACAGACCCCGCTCCCACTCTCGTCTCACTGGAAACAGACCCCGCCTCCACTCCCCGTCACCCTGGAAACAGACCCCGCTCCCACTCCCCATCACCCTGGAAACAGACCCCACTCCCACTCCCCGTCACCCTGGAAACAGACCCCGCCCCCACTCTCGTCTCACTGGAAACAGACCCCGCTCCCACTCCCCGTCACTCTGGAAACAGACCCCGCTCCCACTCCCCGTCACCCTGGAAACAGACCCCGCCCCCACTCCCTATCACCCTGGAAACAGACCCCGCTCCCACTCTCGTCTCACTGGAAACAGACCCCGCTCCCACTCCCCGTCACCCTGGAAACAGACCCCGCCCCCACACCCCGTCACCCTGGAAACAGACCCAGCCCCCACTCCCCGTCACCCTGGAAACAGACCCCGCTCCCACTCCCCGTCACCCTGGAAACAGACTCCGCTCCCACTCCCCGTCACCCTGGAAACAGATTCCGCTCCCACTCCCCGTCACCCTGGAAACAGACTCCGCTCCCACTCTCGTCACCCTGGAAACAGACCCCGCCCCCACTCCCCATCACCCTGGAAACAGAACCCGCCCCCACTCCCCGTCACCCTGGAAACAGACCCCGCTCCCACTCCCCGTCACCCTGGAAACAGACTCCGCTCCCACTCTCGTCTCACTGGAAACAGACACCGCCCCCACTCCCTGTCACCCTGGAAACAGAACCCGCCCCCACTCCCCGTCACCCTGGAAACAGACCCCGCTCCCACTCCCCGTCACCCTGGAAACAGACCCCGCCTCCACTCCCTGACACCCTGGAAATAGACACCGCCCCCACTGCCCGTCACCCTGGAAACAGACCCCGCTCCCACTCCCCGTCACCCTGGAAACAGACTCCGCTCCCACTCTCGTCTCACTTGAAACAGACCCCGCCCCCACTCTCGTCTCACTGGAAACAGACCACGCCCCAACTCCCCGTCACCCTGGTAACAGACCCCGCTCCCACTCTCCGTCACTCTGGAAACAGACCCCGCCCCCACTCTCGTCTCACTGGAAACAGACCCCGCCCCCACTCCCCGTCACCCTGGAAACAGACCCCACTCCCACTCCCCGTCACCCTGGAAACAGACCACGCCCCCACACCTCTGTCACCCTGGAAACAGACCCCGCCCCCACTCCCCATCACCCTGGAAACAGACCCCGCTCCCACTCCCCTTCACCCTGGAAACAGACACCGCCCCCACTCCCCGTCACCCTGGAAACAGACCCCGTCCCCACACCTCTGTCACCCTGGAAACAGACCCCGCCCCCACTCCCCGTCACCCTGGAAACAGACCCCACTCCCACTCCCCGTCACCCTGGAAACAGACCCCGCTCCCACTCCCCGTCACCCCGGAAACAGACCCCGCCCCCAATCCCCGTCACCCTGGAAACAGACCACGCTCCCACTCCCCGTCACCCTGGAAACAGACCCCGCTCCCACTCCCCGTCACCCTGGAAACAGACCCCGCTCCCACTCTCGTCTCACTGGAAACATACCCCGCCCCCGCTCCCCGTCACCCTGGAAACAGACCCCGCCCCCACTCCCCGTCACCCTGGAAACAGACCCCGCCTCCACTCCCCGTCACCCTGGAAACAGACCCCGCCCCCACACCCCGTCACCCTGGAAACAGACCCCGCTCCCTCTCCCCGTCACCCTGGAAACAGACCCCGCCCCCACTCCACGTCACCCTGGAAACAGACTCCGCTCCCACTCCCCGTCACTCTGGTAACAGACCCCGCCTCCACTCCCCGTCACCCTGGAAACAGACCCCGCTCCCACTCTCGTCTCACTGGAAACAGACCCCTCTCCCACTCCCCGTCACTCTGGTAACAGACCCCGCCTCCACTCCCCGTCACCCTGGAAACAGACCCCGCTCCCTCTCCCCGTCACCCTGGAAACAGACTCCGCTCCCACTCTCGTCTCACTGGAAACAGACCCCGCTCCCACTTCCCGTCACCCTGGAAACAGACCCCGCTCCCACTCCCCGTCACCCTGGAAACAGACCCCGCTCCCACTCCCTGTCACCCTAGAAACAGACCCCGCTCCCACTCCCTGTCACCCTGTTAACAGACCCCGCCCCCACTCCCCGTCACCCTGGAAACAGACCCCGCCCCCACTCCCCGTCACCCTGGAAACAGACCCCGCTCCCACTCCCCGTCACCCTGGAAACAGACCCCGCTCCCACTCCCCGTCACCCTGGAAACAGACCCCGCTCCCACTCTCGTCTCACTCGAAACAGACCCCGCCCCCGCTCCCCGTCACCCTGGAAACAGAACCCGCTCCCACTCCCCGTCACCCTGGAAACAGACCCCGCTCCCACTCTCGTCTCACTGGAAACAGACCCCGCCCCCACTCCCCGTCACCCTGGAAACAGACCCCGCCCCCACTCCCCGTCACCCTGGAAACAGACCCCGCCCCCACTCCCCGTCACCCTGGAAACAGACCCCGCTCCCTCTCCCCGTCACCTTGGAAACAGACCCCGCCCCCACTCCACGTCACCCTGGAAACAGACTCCGCTCCCACTCCCCGTCACTCTGGTAACAGACCCCGCCTCCACTCCCCATCACCCTGAAAACAGACCCCGCTCCCACTCTCGTCTCACTTGAAACAGACCCTGCTCCCACTCCCCGTCACTCTGGTAACAGACCCCGCCTCCACTCCCCGTCACCCTGGAAACAGACCCCGCTCCCACTCCCCGTCACCCTGGAAACAGACTCCGCTCCCACTCTCGTCTCACTGGAAACAGACCCCGCTCCCACTCCCCGTCACCCTGGAAACAGACCCCGCTCCCACTCCCCGTCACCCTGGAAACAGACCCCGCTCCCACTCCCTGTCACCCTAGAAACAGACCCCGCTCCCACTCCCTGTCACCCTGTTAACAGACCCCGCCCCCACTCCCCGTCACCCTGGAAACAGACCCCGCTCCCACTCCCCATCACCCTGGAAACAGACCCCGCCCCCACTCCCCGTCACCCTGGAAACAGACCCCGCTCCCACTCTCGTCTCACTGGAAACAGACCCCGCTGCCACTCCCCGTCACCCTGGAAACAGACCCCGCCCCCACTCCACGTCACCCTGGAAACAGACTCCGCTCCCACTCCCCGTCACTCTGGTAACAGACCCCGCTCCCACTCCCCGTCACCCTGGAAACAGACTCCGCTCCCACTCTCGTCTCACTGGAAACAGACCCCGCTCCCACTCCCCGTCACCCTGGAAACAGACTCCGCTCCCACTCTCGTCTCACTGGTAACAGACCCCGCTCCCACTCCCCGTCACCCTGTTAACAGACCCCGCCCCCACTCCCCGTCACCCTGGAAACAGACCCCGCCCCCACTCCCCGTCACCCTGGAAACAGACCCCGCTCCCACTCTCGTCTCACTGGAAACAGACCCCGCTCCCACTCCCCGTCACCCTGTTAACAGACCCCGCCCTCACTCCCCGTCACCCTGGAAACAGACCCCGCCCCCACTCCCCGTCACCCTGGAAACAGACCCCGCTCCCACTCTTGTCTCACTGGAAACAGACCCCGCTCCCACTCCCCGTCACCCTGGAAACAGACCCCGCTCCCTCTCCCCGTCACCCTGGAAACAGACCCCGCTCCCACTCTCGTCTCACTGGAAACAGACTCCGCTCCCACTCCCTGTCACCCTGGAAACAGACCCCGCCCCCACTCCCCGTCACCCTGGAAACAGACCCCGCTCCCACTCTCCGTCACTCTGGAAACAGACCCCGCTCCCACTCCCCGTCACCCTGGAAACAGACCCCGCTCCCACTCCCCGTCACCCTGGAAACAGACCCCGCCCCCACTCCCCGTCACCCTGGAAACAGACCCCGCTCCCACTCTCGTCTCACTGGAAACAGACCCCGCCTCCACTCCCCGTCACCCTGGAAACAGACCCCGCTCCCACTCCCCGTCACCCTGGAAACAGACCCCACTCCCACTCCCCGTCACCCTGGAAACAGACCCCGCCCCCACTCTCGTCTCACTGGAAACAGACCCCGCTCCCACTCCCCGTCACTCTGGAAACAGACCCCGCTCCCACTCCCCGTCACCCTGGAAACAGACCCCGCCCCCACTCCCTATCACCCTGGAAACAGACCCCGCTCCCACTCTCGTCTCACTGGAAACAGACCCCGCTCCCACTCCCCGTCACCCTGGAAACAGACCCCGCCCCCACTCCCCGTCACCCTGGAAACAGACCCCGCCCCCAGTCCCCGTCACTCTGGAAACAGACCCCGCTCCCACTCCCCGTCACTCTCGAAACAGACCCCGCTCCCACTCTCCGTCACCCTGGTAACAGACTCCGCTCCCACTCCCCGTCACCCTGTAAACAGACCCCGCCTCCACTCCCCGTCACCCTGGAAACAGACCCAGCTCGCACTCTCCGTCACCCTGGAAACAGACCCCGCTCCCACTCTCGTCTCACTGGAAACAGACCCCGCTCCCACTCCCCGTCACCCTGGAAACAGACCCCGCTCCCACTCCCCGTCACCCTGGAAACAGACCCCGCTCCCACTCTCGTCTCACTGGAAACAGACCCCGCTCCCACTCCCTGTCACCCTGGTAACAGACTCCGCTCCCACTCCCCGTCACCCTGGAAACAGACCCCGCTCCCACTCTCCGTCACTCTGGAAACAGACCCCGCTCCCACTCTCGTCACCCTGGAAACAGACCCCGCCCCCACTCCCCGTCACCCTGGAAACAGACCCCGCCCCCACTCCCCGTCACCCTGGAAACAGACTCCGCTCCCACACCCCGTCACCCTGGAAACAGACCCTGCCCCCACTCCCCATCATCCTTCAAACAGACCCCGCCCCCACTCCCCGTCACCCTGGAAACAGACACCGCCCCCACTCCCCGCCACACTGGAAACAGACACCGCCCCCACTCCCCGTCACCCTGGAAACAGACCCCGCTCGCACTCCCCGTCACCCTGGAAACAGACCCCGCTCCCTCTCCCCGTCACCCTGGAAACAGACCCCGCCCCCACTCCCCGTCACCCTGGAAACAGACACAGCCCCCAATCCCCGTCACCCTGGAAACAGACCCCGCTCCCACTCCCCATCACCCTGGAAACAGACTCCGCTCCCACTCCCCGTCACCCTGGAAACAGACTCCGCTCCCACTCCCCGTCACCCTGGAAACAGACCCCGCCCCCACTCCCCGTCATCCTGGAAACAGACCCCGCCCCCAGTCCCCGTCACCCTGGAAACAGACCCCGCCCCCACTCCCCGTCACCCTGGAAACAGACCCCGCCCCCACTCCCCGTCACCCTGGAAACAGACTCCGCTCCCACTCCCCGTCACCCTGGAAACAGACCCCGCTCCCACTCCCCGTCACCCTGGTAACAGACTCCGCTCCCACTCTCGTCTCACTGGAAACAGACCCCGCTCCCACTCCCCGTCACCCTGGAAACAGACTCCTCTCCCACTCTCCGTCACCCTGGAAACAGACTCCGCTCCCACTTCCCGTCACCCTGGAAACAGACCCCGCTCCCACTCTCGTCTCACTGGAAACAGACCCCGCTCCCACTCCCCGTCACCCTGGAAACAGACCCCGCTCCCACTCCCCGTCACCCTGGAAACAGACCCCGCCCCCACTCCCCGTCATCTGGAAACAGACTCCGCTCCCACTCCCCGTCACCCTGGAAACAGACCCTGCCCCCACTCCCCGTCATCCCGGAAACAGACCCCGCCCCCACTCCCCGGCACCCTGGAAACCGACCTCGCCCCCACTCCCCGCCACCCTGGAAACAGACACCGCCCCCACTCCCCGTCACCCTGGAAACAGACCCCGCTCGCTTCCCCGTCACCCTGGAAACAGACTCCGCTCCCACTCTCGTCTCACTGGTAACAGACCCCGCTCCCACTCCCCGTCACCCTGGAAACAGACCCCGCCCCCACTCCCGTCACCCTGGAAACAGACCCAGCCCCCACTCCCCGTCACCCTGGAAACAGACCCCGCTCCCACTCCCCGTCACCCTGGAAACAGACTCCGCTCCCACTCCCCGTCACCCTGGAAACAGACTCTGCTCCCACTCCCCGTCACCCTGGAAACAGACCCCGCCCCCACTCCCCGTCATCCTGGAAACAGACCCCGCCCCCAGTCCCCGTCACCCTGGAAACAGACCCCGCCCCCACTCCCCGTCACCCTGGAAACAGACCCCGCCCCCACTCCCCGTCACCCTGGAAACAGACTCCGCTCCCACTCCCCGTCACCCTGGAAACAGACCCCGCTCCCACTCCCCGTCACCCTGGTAACAGACTCCGCTCCCACTCTCGTCTCACTGGAAACAGACCCCGCTCCCACTCCCCGTCACCCTGGAAACAGACTCCTCTCCCACTCTCCGTCACCCTGGAAACAGACTCCGCTCCCACTTCCCGTCACCCTGGAAACAGACCCCGCTCCCACTCCCCGTCACCCTGGTAACAGACTCCGCTCCCACTCACCGTCACCCTGGAAACAGACCCCGCCCCCACTCCCCGTCACCCTGGAAACAGACCCCGCCCCCACTCCCCGTCACCCTGGAAACAGACCCCGCTCCCACTCTCCGTCACTCTGGAAACAGACCCCGCTCCCACTCCCCGTCACCCTGGAAACAGACCCCGCTCCCACTCCCCGTCACCCTGGAAACTGACCCCGCCCCCACTCCCCGTCACCCTGGAAACAGACCCCGCTCCCACTCTCGTCTCACTGGAAACAGACCCCGCCTCCACTCCCCGTCACCCTGGAAACAGACCCCGCTCCCACTCCCCGTCACCCTGGAAACAGACCCCGCCCACACTCTCGTCTCACTGGAAACAGACCCCGCTCCCACTCCCCGTCACCCTGGAAACAGACCCCGCTCCCACTCCCCGTCACACTGGAAACAGACCCCGCCCCCACTCCCGTCACCCTGGAAACAGACCCCGCTCCCACTCTCGTCTCACTGGAAACAGACCCCGCTCCCACTACCCGTCACTCTGGAAACAGACCCCGCTCCCACTCTCCGTCACCCTGGTAACAGACTCTGCTCCCACTCCCCGTCACCCTGGAAACAGACCCCGCCTCCACTCCCCGTCACCCTGGAAACTGACCCCGCTCCCACTCTCCGTCACCCAGGAAACAGACCCCGCTCCCACTCTCGTCTCACTGGAAACAGACCCCGCTCCCACTCCCCGCCACCCTGGAAACAGACACCGCCCCCACTCCCCGTCACCCTGGAAACAGACCCCGCTCGCACTCCCCGTCACCCTGGAAACAGACTCCGCTCCCACTCTCGTCTCACTGGTAACAGACCCCGCTCCCACTCCCCGTCACCCTGGAAACAGACCCCGCCCCCACTCCCCGTCACCCTGGAAACAGACCCAGCCCCCACTCTCCGTCACCCTGGAAACAGACTCCGCTCCCACTTCCCGTCACCCTGGAAACAGACCCCGCTCCCACTCCCCGTCACCCTGGTAACAGACTCCGCTCCCACTCACCGTCACCCTGGAAACAGACCCCGCCCCCACTCCCCGTCATCCTGGAAACAGACCCCGCCCCCACTCCCCGTCACCCTGGAAACAGACCCCGCCCCCACTCCCCGCCACCCTGGAAACAGACCCCGCACCCACTCCCCGTCACCCTGGAAACAGACCCCGCCCCCACTCCCCGTCACCCTGGAAACAGACTCCGCTCCCACTCTCGTCACCCTGGTAACAGACCCCGCTCCCACTCCCCGTCACCCTGGAAACAGACTCCGCTCCCACTCTTGTCACCCTGGTAACAGACTCCACTCCCACTCCCCGTCACCCTGGATACAGACCCCACTCCCAATCCCCGTCACACTGGAAACAGACCCCGCTCCCACTCTCGTCTCACTGGAAACAGACCCCGCTCCCACTCCCCGTCACCCTGGAAACAGACCCCGCCCCCACTCCCCGTCACCCTGGAAACAGACCCCGTCCCCACTCCCCGTCACCCTGGAAACAGACCCCGCCCCCACACCTCTGTCACCCTGGAAACAGACCCCGCCCCCACTCCCCGTCACCCTGGAAACAGACCCCGCTCCCACTCCCCGTCACCCTGGAAACAGACACCGCCCCCACTCCCCGTCACCCTGTAAGCAGACCACGCCCCCAGACCTCTGTCACCCTGGAAACAGACCACGCCCCCACTCCCCATCACCCTGGAAACAGAACCCGCTCCCACTCCCCGTCACCCTGGAAACAGACCCCGCCCCCACTCCCCGTCACCCTGGTAACAGACAACGCTCCCACTCCCCGTCACCCTGGAAACAGACCCCGCTCCCACTCCCCGTCACCCTGGAAACAGACCCCGCTTCCACTCCCCGTCACCCTGGAAACAGACCCCGCACCCACTCCCCGTCACCCTGGAAACAGACCCCGCCCCCACTCCCCGTCACCCTGGAAACAGACTCCGCTCCCACTTCCCGTCACCCTGGAAACAGACCCCGCTCCCACTCCCCGTCACCCTGGTAACAGACTCCGCTCCCACTCACCGTCACCCTGGAAACAGACCCCGCCCCCACTCCCCGTCATCCTGGAAACAGACCCCGCCCCCACTCCCCGTCACCCTGGAAACAGACCCCGCTCCCACTCCCCATCACCCTGGAAACAGACCCTGCTCCCACTCCCCGTCACCCTGGAAACAGACCCCGCCCACACTCCCCGTCACCCTGGAAACAGACCCCGCCTCCACTCCTCATCATCCTGGAAACAGACCCCGCCTCCACTCCCCGTCACCCTGGAAACAGACCCCGCCTCCACTCCTCATCACCCTGGAAACAGACCCCGCCTCCACTCCTCATCACCCTGGAAAAATCCCCGCCCCCACTCCCCGTCACCCTGGAAACAGACCCCGCTCCCACTCCTCATCACCCTGGAAACAGACCCCGCCTCCACTCCTCATCACCCTGGAAAATTCCCCGCCCCCACTCCCCGTCACCCTGGAAACAGACCCCGCTCCCACTCCCCATCACCCTGGAAACAAACCCCGCTCCCACTCCCCGTCACCCTGGAAACAGACCCCGCTCCCACTCTCGTCTCACTGGAAACAGACTCCGCTCCCACTCCCCGTCACCCTGGAAACAGACCCAGCCCCCACTCCTCGTCACCCTGGAAACAGACCCCGCTCCCACTCCCCGTCACCCTGGAAACAGACCCCGCTCCCACTCCCCATCACCCTGGAAACAGACCCCGCCCCCACTCCCCGTCACCCTGGAAACAGACCCCGCTCCCACTCTCGTCTCACTGGAAACAGACCCCGCCTCCACTCCCCGTCACCCTGGAAACAGACCCCGCTCCCACTCCCCGTCACCCTGGAAACAGACCCCACTCCCACTCCCCGTCACCCTGGAAACAGACCCCGCCCCCACTCTCGTCTCACTGGAAACAGACCCCGCTCCCACTCCCCGTCACCCTGGAAGCAGACCCCGCTCCCACTCCCCGTCACCCTGGAAACAGACCCCGCCCCCACTCCCCATCACCCTGGAAACAGACCCTGCTCCCACTCTCGTCTCACTGGAAACAGACCCCGCTCCCACTCCCCGTCACCCTGGAAACAGACCCCGCTCCCACTCCACGTCACCCTGGAAACACACCCCGCTCCCACTCCCCGTCACTCTGAAAACAGACCCCGCACCCACTCCCCGTCACCCTGGAAACAGACCCCACCCCCACTCCCCGTCACCCTGGAAACAGACCCCGCCCCCACTCCCCGTCACCCTGGAAACAGACCCCACTCCCACTCCCCGTCACCCTGGAAACAGACCACGCCCCCACACCTCTGTCACCCTGGAAACAGACCCCGCCCCCACTCCCCATCACCCTGGAAACAGACCCCGCTCCCACTCCCCGTCACCCTGGAAACAGACACCGCCCCCACTCCCCGTCACCCTGGAAACAGACCCCGTCCCCACACCTCTGTCACCCTGGAAACAGACCCCGCCCCCACTCCCCGTCACCCTGGAAACAGACCCCACTCCCACTCCCCGTCACCCTGGAACATACCCCGCTCCCACTCCCCGTCACCCTGGAAACAGACCCCGCCCCCACTCCCCGTCACCCTGGAAACAGACCCCGCTCCCACTCCCCGTCACCCTGGAAACAGACCCCGCTCCCACTCCCCGTCACCCTGGAAACAGACCCCGCTCCCACTCTCTTCTCACTGGAAACAGACCCCGCCCCCGCTCCCCGTCACCCTGGAAACAGACCCCGCCCACACTCCCCGTCACCCTGGAAACAGACCCCGCCCCCACTCCCCGTCACCCTGGAAACAGACCCCGCCCCCACTCCCCGTCACCCTGGAAACAGACCCCGCTCCCTCTCCCTGTCACCCTGGAAACAGACCCCGCCCCCACTCCACGTCACCCTGGAAACAGACCCCGCTCCCACTCTCGTCTCACTGGAAACAGACCACGCTCCCACTCCCCGTCACCCTGGAAACAGACCCCGCTCCCACTCCCTGTCATCCTAGAAACAGACCCCGCTCCCACTCCCTGTCACCCTGTTAACAGACCCCGCCCCCACTCCCCGTCACCCTGGAAACAGACCCCGCTCCCACTCCCCGTCACCCTGGAAACAGACTCCGCTCCCACTCTCGTCTCACTGGAAACAGACCCCGCCCCCGCTCCCCGTCACCCTGGAAACAGACCCCGCTCCCACTCCCCGTCACCCTGGAAACAAACCCCGATCGCACTCCCCGTCACCCTGGAAACAGACCCCGCTCCCACTCCCTGTCACTCTAGAAACAGACCCCGCTCCCACTCCCTGTCACCCTGTTAACAGACCCCGCCCCCACTCCCCGTCACCCTGGAAACAGACCCCGCCCCCACTCCCCGTCACCCTGGAAACAGACCCCGCTCCCACTCTCGTCTCACTGGAAACAGACCCCTCTCCCAATCCCCGTCACCCTGGAAACTGACCCCGCCCCCACTCCCCGTCTCACTGGAAACAGAACCCGCTCCTACTCCCCGTCACCCTGGAAACAGACTCCGCTCCCACTCTCGTCTCACTGGAAACAGACCCCGCTCCCACTCCCCGTCACCCTGGAAACAGACTCCGCTCCCACTCTCGTCTCACTGGTAACAGACCCCGCTCCCACTCCCCGTCACCCTGTTAACAGACCCCGCCCCCACTCCCCGTCACCCTGGAAACAGACCCCGCCCCCACTCCCCGTCACCCTGGAAACAGACCCTGCTCCCACTCTCGTCTCACTGGAAACAGACCCCGCTCCCACTCCCCATCACCCTGTTAACAGACCCCGCCCCCACTCCCCGTCACCCTGGAAACAGACCCCGCCCCCACTCCCCGTCACCCTGGAAACAGACCCCGCTCCCACTCTTGTCTCACTGGAAACAGACCCCGCTCCCACTCCCCGTCACCCTGGAAACAGACCCCGCTCCCTCTCCCCGTCACCCTGGAAACAGACCCCGCTCCCACTCTCGTCTCACTGGAAACAGACTCCGCTCCCACTCCCCGTCACCCTGGAAAAAGACCCCGCCCCCACTCCCCGTCACCCTGGAAACTGACCCCGCTCCCACTCTCCGTCACTCTGGAAACAGACCCCGCTCCCACTCCCCGTCACCCTGGAAACAGACCCCGCTCCCACTCCCCGTCACCCTGGAAACAGACGCCGCCTCCACTCCCCGTCACCCTGGAAACAGAACCCGCTCCCACTCTCCGTCACCCTGGAAACAGACCCCACTCCCACTCCCCGTCACCCTGGAAACAGACCACGCCCCCACTCCCCGTCACCCTGGAAACAGACCACGCCCCCACACCCCGTCACCCTGGAAACAGACCCCGCCTCCACTCCCCGTCACCCTGGAAACAGACCACGCCCCCACTCCCCGTCACCCTGGAAACAGACCCCGCTCCCACTCTCGTCTCACTGGAAACAGACCCCGCTCCCACTCCCCGCCACCCTGGAAACAGACACCGCCCCCACTCCCCGTCACCCTGGAAACAGACCCCGCTCGCACTCCCCGTCACCCTGGAAACAGACTCCGCTCCCACTCTCGTCTCACTGGTAACAGACCCCGCTCCCACTCCCCGTCACCCTGAAAACAGACCCCGCCCCCACTCCCCGTCACCCTGGAAACAGACCCAGCCCCCACTCTCCGTCACCCTGGAAACAGACTCCGCTCCCACTTCCCGTCACCCTGGAAACAGACCCCGCTCCCACTCCCCGTCACCCTGGTAACAGACTCCGCTCCCACTCACCGTCACCCTGGAAACAGACCCCGCCCCCACTCCCCGTCATCCTGGAAACAGACCCCGCCCCCACTCCCCGTCACCCTGGAAACAGACCCCGCCCCCACTCCCCGCCACCCTGGAAACAGACCCCGCACCCACTCCCCGTCACCCTGGAAACAGACCCCGCCCCCACTCCCCGTCACCCTGGAAACAGACTCCGCTCCCACTCTCGTCACCCTGGTAACAGACCCCGCTCCCACTCCCCGTCACCCTGGAAACAGACTCCGCTCCCACTCTTGTCACCCTGGTAACAGACTCCACACCCACTCCCCGTCACCCTGGATACAGACCCCACTCCCACTCCCCGTCACACTGGAAACAGACCCCGCTCCCACTCTCGTCTCACTGGAAACAGACCCCGCTCCCACTCCCCGCCACCCTGGAAACAGACCCCGCCCCCACTCCCCGTCACCCTGGAAACAGACCCCGTCCCCACTCCCCGTCACCCTGGAAACAGACCCCGCCCCCACACCTCTGTCACCCTGGAAACAGACCCCGCCCCAACTCCCCGTCACCCTGGAAACAGACACCGCTCACACTCCCCGTCACCCTGGAAACAGACACTGCCCCCACTCCCCGTCACCCTGGTAACAGACAACGCTCCCACTCCCCATCACCCTGGAAACAGACACCGCTCCCACTCCCCATCACCCTGGAAACAGACCCCGCTTCCACTCCCCGTCACCCTGGAAACAGACCCCGCCCCCACTCCCCGTCACCCTGGAAACAGACCCCGCCCCCACTCCCCATCACCCTGGAAACAGACCCCGCTCCCACTCCCCATCACCCTGGAAACAGACCCTGCTCCCACTCCCCGTCACCCTGGAAACAGACCCCGCCCACACTCCCCGTCACCCTGGAAACAGACCCCGCCTCCACTCCTCATCATCCTGGAAACAGACCCCGCCTCCACTCCCCGTCACCCTGGAAACAGACCCCGCCTCCACTCCTCATCACCCTGGAAACAGACCCCGCCTCCACTCCTCATCACCCTGGAAAAATCCCCGCCCCCACTCCCCGTCACCCTGGAAACAGACCCCGCTCCCACTCCCCATCACCCTGGAAACAAACCCCGCTCCCACTCCCCGTCACCCTGGAAACAGACCCCGCTCCCACTCTCGTCTCACTGGAAACAGACTCCGCTCCCACTCCCCGTCACCCTGGAAACAGACCCCGCCCCCACTCCTCGTCACCCTGGAAACAGACCCCGCTCCCACTCCCCGTCACCCTGGAAACAGACCCCGCTCCCACTCCCCGTCACCCTGGAAACAGACCCCGCCCCCACTCCCCGTCACCCTGGAAACAGACCCCGCTCCCACTCTCGTCTCACAGGAAACAGACCCCGCCTCCACTCCCCGTCACCCTGGAAACAGACCCCGCTCCCACTCCCCGTCACCCTGGAAACAGACCCCACACCCACTCCCCGTCACCCTGGAAACAGACCCCGCCCCCACTCTCGTCTCACTGGAAACAGACCCCGCTCCCACTCCCCGTCACCCTGGAAGCAGACCCCGCTCCCACTCCCCGTCACCCTGGAAACAGACCCCGCCCCCACTCCCCGTCACCCTGGAAACAGACCCCGCTCCCACTCTCGTCTCACTGGAAACAGAACCCGCTCCCACTCCCCGTCACCCTGGTAACAGACCCCACTCCCACTCCCTGTCACCCTGGAAACACACCCCGCTCCCACTCCCCGTCACTCTGAAAACAGACCCCGCTCCCACTCCCCGTCACCCTGGAAACAGACCCCGCCCCCACTCCCCGTCACCCTTGAAACAGACCCCGCCCCCACTCCCCGTCACCCTGGAAACAGACCCCACTCCCACTACCCATCACCCTGGAAACAGACCACGCCCCCACACCTCTGTCACCCTGGAAACAGACCCCGCCCCCACTCCCCATCACCCTGGAAACAGACCCCGCTCCCACTCCCCGTCACCCTGGAAACAGACACCGCCCCCACTCCCCGTCACCCTGGAAACAGACCCCGTCCCCACACCTCTGTCACCCTGGAATCAGACCCCGCCCCCACTCCCCGTCACCCTGGAAACAGACCCCACTCCCACTCCCCGTCACCCTGGAAACAGACCCCGCTCCCACTCCCCGTCACCCTGGAAACAGACCCCGCCCCCACTCCCCGTCACCCTGGAAACAGACCCCGCTCCCACTCCCCGTCACCCTGGAAACAGACCCCGCTCCCACTCCCCGTCACCCTGGAAACAGACCACGCTCCCACTCTCGTCTCACTGGAAACAGACCCCGCCCCCGCTCCCCGTCACCCTGGAAACAGACCCCGCCCACACTCCCCGTCACCCTGGAAACAGACCCCGCTCCCTCTCCCTGTCACCCTGGAAACAGACCCCGCCCCCACTCCACGTCACCCTGGAAACAGACCCCGCCCCCACTCCCCGTCACCCTGGAAACAGACCCCGCTCCCACTCTCGTCTCACTGGAAACAGACCCCGCCTCCACTCCCCGTCACCCTGGAAACAGACCCCGCTCCCACTCCCCGTCACCCTGGAAACAGACCCCACTCCCACTCCCCGTCACCCTGGAAACAGACCCCGCCCCCACTCTCGTCTCACTGGAAACAGACCCCGCTCCCACTCCCCGTCACCCTGGAAGCAGACCCCGCTCCCACTCCCCTTCACCCTGGAAACAGACCCCGCCCCCACTCCCCGTCACCCTGGAAACAGACCCCGCTCCCTCTCTCGTCTCACTGGAAACAGACCCCGCTCCCACTCCCCGTCACCCTGGAAACAGACCCCGCCCCCACTCCCCGTCACCCTGGAAACTGACCCCGCCCCCACTCCCCGTCACCCTGGAAACAGACCCCGCTCCCACTCCCCGTCACTCTGGAAACAGACCCCGCTCCCACTCTTCGTCACCCTGGAAACAGACCCCGCCTCCACTCCCCGTCACCCTGGAAACAGACCCCGCTCCCACTCTCCGTCACCCTGGAAACAGACCCCGCTCCCACTCTCGTCTCACTGGAAACAGACCCCGCTCCCACTCCCCGTCACCCTGGAAACAGACCCCGCTCCCACTCCCCGTCACCCTGGAAACAGACCCCGCTCCCACTCTCGTCTCACTGGAAACAGACCCCGCTCCCACTCCCTGTCACCCTGGTAACAGACTCCGCTCCCACTCCCCGTCACCCTGGAAACAGACCCCGCTCCCACTCTCCATCACTCTGGAAACAGACCCCGCTCCCACTCTCGTCACCCTGGAAACAGACCCCGCCCCCACTCCCCGTCACCCTGGAAACAGACCCCGCCCCCACTCCCCGTCACCCTGGAAACAGACTCCGCTCCCACTCCCCGTCACCCTGCAAACAGACCCCGCCCCCACTCCCCGTCATCCTGGAAACAGACCCCGCCCCCACTCCCCGTCACCCTGGAAACAGACACCGCCCCCACTCCCCGCCACCCTGGAAACAGACACCGCCACCACTCCCCGTCACCCTGGAAACTGACCCCGCTCGCACTCCCCGTCAGCCTGGAAACAGACTCCGCTCCCACTCTTGTCTCACTGGTAACAGACCCCGCTCCCACTCCCCGTCACCCTGGAAACAGACCCCGCCCCCACTCCCCGTCACCCTGGAAACAGACCCAGCCCCCACTCCCCCTCACCCTGGAAACAGACCCCGCTCCCACTCCCCGTCACCCTGGAAACAGACTCCGCTCCCACTCCCCGTCACCCTGGAAACAGACTCCGCTCCCACTCCCCGTCACCCTGGAAACAGACCCCGCCCCCACTCCACGTCATCCTGGAAACAGACACCGCCCCCAGTCCCCGTCACCCTGGAAACAGACCCCGCCCCCACTCCCCGTCACCCTGGAAACAGACCCCGCCCCCACTACCCATCACCCTGGAAACAGACTCCGCTCCCACTCCCCGTCACCCTGGAAACAGACCCCGCTCCCACTCCCCGTCACCCTGGTAACAGACTCCGCTCACACTCTCGTCTCACTGGAAACAGACCCCGCTCCCACTCCCCGTCACCCTGGAAACAGACTCCTCTCCCACTCTCCGTCACCCTGGAAACAGACTCCACTCCCACTTCCCGTCACCCTGGAAACAGACCCCGCTCCCACTCCCCGTCACCCTGGAAACAGACCCAGCCCCCACTCCCCGTCACCCTGGAAACAGACTACGCTCCCACTCTCGTCACCCTGGTAACAGACCCCGCTCCCACTCCCCGTCACCCTGGAAACAGACTCCGCTCCCACTCTTGTCACTCTGGTAACAGACTCCACTCCCACTCCCCGTCACCCTGGAAACAGACCCCACTCCCACTCCCCGTCACCCTGGAAACAGACCCCGCTCCCACTCTCGTCTCACTGGAAACAGACCCCGCTCCCACTCCCCGTCACCCTGGAAACAGACCCCGCCCCCACTCCCCGTCACCCTGGAAACAGACCCCGTCCCCACTCCCCGTCACCCTGGAAACAGACCCCGCCCCCACACCTCTGTCACCCTGGAAACAGACCCCGCCCCCACTCCCCATCACCCTGGAAATAGACCCCGCTCCCACTCCCCGTCACCCTGGAAACAGGGTTCGCCCCCACTCCCCGTCACCCTGGAAACAGACCACGCCCCCAGACCTCTGTCACCCTGGAAACAGACCACGCCCCCACTCCCCGTCACCCTGGAAACAGACCCCGCTCCCACTCCCCATCACCCTGGAAACAG
The DNA here is from genome assembly GCF_036365525.1 of Heterodontus francisci. Classification (NCBI taxonomy): domain Eukaryota; kingdom Metazoa; phylum Chordata; class Chondrichthyes; order Heterodontiformes; family Heterodontidae; genus Heterodontus; species Heterodontus francisci. The sequence continues at coordinate 1,608,705 of NW_027141867.1, read as the reverse complement.
ACCCCGCCCCCACTCCCCGTCACCCTGGTAACAGACAACGCTCCCACTCCCCGTCACCCTGGAAACAGACCCCGCTCCCACTCCCCGTCACCCTGGAAACAGACCCCGCTCCCACTCCCCGTCACCCTGGAAACAGACCCCGCCCCCACTCCCCGTCACCCTGGAAACAGACCCCGCCCCCACTCCCCGTCACCCTGGAAACAGACCCCGCTCCCACTCCCCGTCACCCTGGAAACAGACCCCGCTCCCACTCCCCGTCACCCTGGAAACAGACCCCACCCCCACTCCCCGTCACCCTGGAAACAGACCCCGCCTCCACTCCTCATCATCCTGGAAACAGACCCCGCCTCCACTCCCCGTCACCCTGGAAACAGACCCCGCCTCCACTCCTCATCACCCTGGAAACAGACCCCGCCTCCACTCCTCATCACCCTGGAAAAATCCCCGCCCCCACTCCCCGTCACCCTGGAAACAGACCCCGCTCCCACTCCCCATCACCCTGGAAACAGACCCCGCTCCCACTCCCCGTCACCCTGGAAACAGACCCCGCTCCCACTCTCGTCTCACTGGAAACAGACTCCGCTCCCACTCCCCGTCACCCTGGAAACAGACCCCGCCCCCACTCCCCGTCACCCTGGAAACAGACCCCGCTCCCACTCCCCGTCACCCTGGAAACAGATCCCGCTCCCACTCCCCGTCACCCTGGAAATAGACCCCGCCCCCACTCCCCGTCACCCTGGTAACAGACTCCGCTCCCACTCTCGTCTCACTGGAAACAGACCCCGCTCCCACTCCCCGTCACCCTGGAAACAGACTCCTCTCCCACTCTCCGTCACCCTGGAAACAGACTCCACTCCCACTTCCCGTCACCCTGGAAACAGACCCCGCTCCCACTCCCCGTCACCCTGGTAACAGACTCCGCTCCCACTCACCGTCACCCTGGAAACAGACCCCGCCCCCACTCCCCGTCATCCTGGAAACAGACCCAGCCCCCACTCCCCGTCACCCTGGAAACAGACCCCGCCCCCACTCCCCGCCACCCTGGAAACAGACCCCGCACCCACTCCCCGTCACCCTGGAATCAGACCCAGCCCCCACTCCCCGTCACCCTGGAAACAGACTACGCTCCCACTCTCGTCACCCTGGTAACAGACCCCGCTCCCACTCCCCGTCACCCTGGAAACAGACTCCGCTCCCACTCTTGTCACCCTGGTAACAGACTCCACTCCCACTCCCCGTCACCCTGGAAACAGACCCCACTCCCACTCCCCGTCACCCTGGAAACAGACCCCGCTCCCACTCTCGTCTCACTGGAAACAGACCCCGCTCCCACTCCCCGTCACCCTGGAAACAGACCCCGCCCCCACTCCCCGTCACCCTGGAAACAGACCCCGTCGCCACTCCCCGTCACCCTGGAAACAGACCCCGCCCCCACACCTCTGTCACCCTGGAAACAGACCCCGCCCCCACTCCCCATCACCCTGGAAACAGACCCCGCTCCCACTCCCCGTCACCCTGGAAACAGGGTTCGCCCCCACTCCCCGTCACCCTGGAAACAGACCACGCCCCCAGACCTCTGTCACCCTGGAAACAGACCACGCCCCCACTCCCCGTCACCCTGGAAACAGACCCCGCTCCCACTCCCCGTCACCCTGGAAACAGACCCCGCCCCCACTCCCCGTCACCCTGGTAACAGACAACGCTCCCACTCCCCGTCACCCTGGAAACAGACCCCGCTCCCACTCCCCGTCACCCTGGAAACAGACCCCGCTCCCACTCCCCGTCACCCTGGAAACAGACCCCGCCCCCACTCCCCGTCACCCTGGAAACAGACCCCGCCCCCACTCCCCGTCACCCTGGAAACAGACCCCGCTCCCACTCCCCGTCACCCTGGAAACAGACCCCGCTCCCACTCCCCGTCACCCTGGAAACAGACCCCGCCCCCACTCCCCGTCACCCTGGAAACAGACCCCGCCTCCACTACTCATCATCCTGGAAACAGACCCCGCCTCCACTCCCCGTCACCCTGGAAACAGACCCCGCCTCCACTCCTCATCACCCTGGAAACAGACCCCGCCTCCACTCCTCATCACCCTGGAAAAATCCCCGCCCCCACTCCCCGTCACCCTGGAAACAGACCCCGCTCCCACTCCCCATCACCCTGGAAACAGACCCCGCTCCCACTCCCCGTCACCCTGGAAACAGACCCCGCTCCCACTCTCGTCTCACTGGAAACAGACTCCGCTCCCACTCCCCGTCACCCTGGAAACAGACCCCGCCCCCACTCCCCGTCACCCTGGAAACAGACCCCGCTCCAACGCCCCGTCACCCTGGAAACAGATCCCGCTCCCACTCCCCGTCACCCTGGAAATAGACCCCGCCCCCACTCCCCGTCACCCTGGAAACAGACCCCGCTCCCACTCTCGTCTCACTGGAAACAGACCCCGCCTCCACTCCCCGTCACCCTGGAAACAGACCCCGCTCCCACTCCTCGTCACCCTGGAAACAGACCCCACTCCACTCCCCGTCACCCTGGAAACAGACCCCGCCCCCACTCTCGTCTCAATGGAAACAGACCCCGCTCCCACTCCCCGTCACCCTGGAAACAGACCCCGCTCCCACTCCCCATCACCCTGGAAACAGACCCCGCCCCCACTCCCCGTCACTCTGGAAACAGACCCCGCTCCCACTCCCCGTCACTCTGGAAACAGACCCCGCTCCCACTCTCCGTCACCCTGGTAACAGACTCCGCTCCCACTCCCCGTCACCCTGGAAACAGACCCCGCCCCCACTCTCGTCTCACTGGAAACAGACCCCGCTCCTACTCCCCGTCACCCTGGAAACAGACCCCGCTCCCACTCTCGTCTCACTGGAAACTGACCCCGCTCCCACTCCCCATCACCCTGGAAACAGACCCCGCTCCCACTCCCCGTCACCCTGGAAACAGACCCCGCTCCCACTCCCCGTCACCCTGGTAACAGACCCCGCTCCCGCTCCCCGTCACCCTGGAAACAGACTCCGCTCCCACTCCCCGTCACCCTGGAAACAGACCCCGCTCCCACTCTCGTCTCACTGGAAACAGACCCCGCTCCCACTCCCTGTCACTTTGGTAACAGACTCCGCTCCCACTCCCCGTCACCCTGGAAACGGACCCAGCTCCCACTCTCCGTCACTCTGGAAACAGACCCCGCTCCCACTCCCCGTCACTCTGGAAACAGACCCCGCTCCCACTCTCGTCACCCTGGAAACAGACCCCGCCCCCACTCCCCGTCACCCTGGAAACAGACACCGCCCCCACTCCCCGTCACCCTGGAAACAGACTCCGCTCCCACTCCCCATCACCCTGGAAACAGACCCCGCCCCCACTCCCCGTCATCCTGGAAACAGACCCCGCCCCCACTCCCCGTCACCCTGGAAACAGACCCCGCCTCCACTCCCCGCCACCCTGTAAACAGACCCCGCCCCCACTCCCCGTCACCCTGGAAACAGACCCCGCCCCCACTCCCCGTCACCCTGGAAACAGACTCCACCCCCACTCCCCGTTACCCTGGAAACAGACTCCGCTCCCACTCTCGTCTCACTGGAAACAGACCCCGCTCCCACTCCCCGTCACCCTGGAAACAGACCCCGCCCCCACTTCCCGTCACCCTGGAAACAGACCCCGCCCCCACTCCCCGTCACCCTGGAAACAGACCCCGCTCCCACTCCCCGTCACCCTGGTAACAGACCCCGCATCCACTGCCCGTCACCCTGGAAACAGACTCCGCTCCCACTCCCCGTCACCCTGGAAACAGACCCCGCTCCCACTCTCGTCTCACTGGAAACAGACCTTGCTCCCACTCCCCGTCACCCTGGAAACAGACTCCGCTCCCACTCCCCGTCACGGTGGAAACAGACTCCGCTCCCACTCCCCGTCACCCTGGAAACAGACCCCGCCCCCACTCCCCGTCATCCTGGAAACAGACCCCGCCTCCACTCCCCGTCACCCTGGAAACAGACCCCGCCTCCACTCCTCATCACCCTGGAAACAGACCCCGCCTCCACTCCTCATCACCCTGGAAAAATCCCCGCCCCCACTCCCCGTCACCCTGGAAACAGACCCCGCTCCCACTCCCCATCACCCTGGAAACAGACCCCGCTCCCACTCCCCGTCACCCTGGAAACAGACCCCGCTCCCACTCTCGTCTCACTGGAAACAGACTCCGCTCCCACTCCCCGTCACCCTGGAAACAGACCCCGCCCCCACTCCCCGTCACCCTGGAAACAGACCCCGCTCCAACGCCCCGTCACCCTGGAAACAGATCCCGCTCCCACTCCCGGTCACCCTGGAAATAGACCCCGCCCCCACTCCCCGTCACCCTGGAAACAGACCCCGCTCCCACTCTCGTCTCACTGGAAACAGACCCCGCCTCCACTCCCCGTCACCCTGGAAACAGACCCCGCTCCCACTCCTCGTCACCCTGGAAACAGACCCCACTCCACTCCCCGTCACCCTGGAAACAGACCCCGCCCCCACTCTCGTCTCAATGGAAACAGACCCCGCTCCCACTCCCCGTCACCCTGGAAACAGACCCCGCTCCCACTCCCCATCACCCTGGAAACAGACCCCGCCCCCACTCCCCGTCACCCTGGAAACAGACCCCGCTCCCACTCCCCGTCACTCTGGAAACAGACCCCGCTCCCACTCTCCGTCACCCTGGTAACAGACTCCGCTCCCACTCCCCGTCACCCTGGAAACAGACCCCGCCCCCACTCTCGTCTCACTGGAAACAGACCCCGCTCCCACTCCCCGTCACCCTGGAAACAGACCCCGCTCCCACTCTCGTCTCACTGGAAACAGACCCCGCTCCCACTCCCCGTCACCCTGGAAACTGACCCCGCTCCCACTCCCCATCACCCTGGAAACAGACCCCGCTCCCACTCCCCGTCACCCTGGAAACAGACCCCGCTCCCACTCCCCGTCACCCTGGTAACAGACCCCGCTCCCGCTCCCCGTCACCCTGGAAACAGACTCCGCTCCCACTCCCCGTCACCCTGGAAACAGACCCCGCTCCCACTCTCGTCTCACTGGAAACAGACCCCGCTCCCACTCCCTGTCACTTTGGTAACAGACTCCGCTCCCACTCCCCGTCACCCTGGAAACGGACCCAGCTCCCACTCTCCGTCACTCTGGAAACAGACCCCGCTCCCACTCCCCGTCACTCTGGAAACAGACCCCGCTCCCACTCTCGTCACCCTGGAAACAGACCCCGCCCCCACTCCCCGTCACCCTGGAAACAGACACCGCCCCCACTCCCCGTCACCCTGGAAACAGACTCCGCTCCCACTCCCCATCACCCTGGAAACAGACCCCGCCCCCACTCCCCGTCATCCTGGAAACAGACCCCGCCCCCACTCCCCGTCACCCTGGAAACAGACCCCGCCTCCACTCCCCGCCACCCTGTAAACAGACCCCGCCCCCACTCCCCGTCACCCTGGAAACAGACCCCGCCCCCACTCCCCGTCACCCTGGAAACAGACTCCACCCCCACTCCCCGTTACCCTGGAAACAGACTCCGCTCCCACTCTCGTCTCACTGGAAACAGACCCCGCTCCCACTCCCCGTCACCCTGGAAACAGACCCCGCCCCCACTTCCCGTCACCCTGGAAACAGACCCCGCCCCCACTCCCCGTCACCCTGGAAACAGACCCCGCTCCCACTCCCCGTCACCCTGGTAACAGACCCCGCATCCACTGCCCGTCACCCTGGAAACAGACTCCGCTCCCACTCCCCGTCACCCTGGAAACAGACCCCGCTCCCACTCTCGTCTCACTGGAAACAGACCTTGCTCCCACTCCCCGTCACCCTGGAAACAGACTCCGCTCCCACTCCCCGTCACGGTGGAAACAGACTCCGCTCCCACTCCCCGTCACCCTGGAAACAGACCCCGCCCCCACTCCCCGTCATCCTGGAAACAGACCCCGCCCCCACTCCCCGTCACCCTGGAAACAGACACCGCCCCCACTCGCCGTCACCCTGGAAACAGACCCCGCCCCCACTCCCCATCACCCTGGAAACAGACTACGCTCCCACTCCCCGTCACCCTGGAAACAGACCCCGCTCCCACTCCCCGTCACCCTGGTAACAGACTCCGTTCCCACTCTCGTCTCACTGGAAACAGACCCCGCTCCCACTCCCCGTCACCCTGGTAACAGACTCCGCTCCCACTCTCGTCTCACTGGAAACAGACCCCGCTCCCACTCCCCGTCACCCTGGAAACAGACTCCGCTCCCACTCTCCGTCACCCTGGAAACAGACTCCGCTCCCACTCCCCGTCACCCTGGAAACAGACCCCGCTCCCACTCCCCGTCTCCCTGGTAACAGACTCCGCTCCCACTCCCCGTCACCCTGGAAACAGACCCCGCCCCCACTCCCCGTCATCCTGGAAACAGACCCCGCCCCCACTCCCCGTCACCCTGGATCAGACCCCGCCCCCACTCCCCGCCACCCTGGAAACAGACCCCGCCCCCACTCCCCTTCACCCTGGAAACAGACCCCGCCCCCACTCCCCGTCACCCTGGAAACAGACTCCACTCCCACTCTCGTCACCCTGGTAACAGACCCCGCTCCCACTCCCCGTCACCTTGGAAACAGACTCCGCTCCCACTCTCGTCACCCTGGTAACAGACTCCGCTCCCACTCCCCGTCACCCTGGAAACAGACCCCACTCCCAGTCCCCGTCACCCTGGAAACAGAACCCGCTCCCACTCTCGTCTCACTGGAAACAGACCCCGCTCCCACTCCCCGTCACCCTGGAAACAGACCCCGCCCCCACTCCCCATCACCCTGGAAACAGACCCCGTCCCCACTCCCCGTCACCCTGGAAACAGACCCCGCCCCCACACCTCTGTCACCCTGGAAACAGACCCCGCCCCCACTGCCCGTCACCCTGGAAACAGACCCCGCTCCCACTCCCCGTCACCCTGGAAACAGACACCGCCCTCACTCCCCGTCACCCTGGAAACAGACCACGCCCCCAGACCTCTGTCACCCTGGAAACAGACCACGCCCCCACTCCCCGTCACCCTGGAAACAGACCCCGCTCCCACTCCCTGTCACCCTGGAAACAGACCCCGCCCCACTCCCCGTCACCCTGGTAACAGACAACGCTCCCACTCCCCGTCACCCTGGAAACAGACCCCGCTCCCACTCCCCGTCACCCTGGAAACAGCCCCCGCCCCCACTCACCGTCACCCTGGTAACAGACCACGCCCCCACTCCCCATCACCCTGGAAACAGACCCCGCCCCCACTCCCCGTCACCCTGGAAACAGACCCCGCTCCCACTCCCCGTCACCCTGGAAACAGACCCCGCCCCCACTCCCCGTCACCCTGGAAACAGACCCCGCCTCCACTCCTCATCATCCTGGAAACAGACCCCGCCTCCACTCCCCGTCACCCTGGAAACAGACCCCGCCTCCACTCCTCATCACCCTGGAAACAGACCCCGCCTCCACTCCACATCACCCTGGAAAAATCCCCGCACCCACTCCCCGTCACCCTGGAAACAGACCCCGCCTCCACTCCTCATCACCCTGGAAAATCCCCGCCCCCACTCCCCGTCACCCTGGAAACAGACCACGCCCCCACTCCCCGTCACCCTGGAAACAGACCCCGCTCCCACTCCCTGTCACCCTGGAAACAGACCCCGCCCCCACTCCCCGTCACCCTGGTAACAGACAACGCTCCCACTCCCCGTCACCCTGGAAACAGACCCCGCTCCCACTCCCCGTCACCCTGGAAACAGCCCCCGCCCCCACTCCCCGTCACCCTGGAAACAGACCACGCCCCCACTCCCCGTCACCCTGGAAACAGACCCCGCCCCCACTCCCCTTCACCCTGGAAACAGACCCCGCTCCCACTCCCCGTCACCCTGGAAACAGACCCCGCCCCCACTCCCCGTCACCCTGGAAACAGACCCCGCCTCCACTCCTCATCATCCTGGAAACAGACCCCGCCTCCACTCCCCGTCACCCTGGAAACAGACCCCGCCTCCACTCCTCATCACCCTGGAAACAGACCCCGCCTCCACTCCACATCACCCTGGAAAAATCCCCGCACCCACTCCCCGTCACCCTGGAAACAGACCCCGCCTCCACTCCTCATCACCCTGGAAAAATCCCCGCCCCCACTCCCCGTCACCCTGGAAACAGACCCCGCCCCCACTCCCCGTCACCCTGGAAACAGACCACGCCCCCACTCCCCGTCACCCTGGAAACAGACCCCGCCCCCACTCCCCGTCACCCTGGAAACAGACCCCGCCCCCACTCCCCGTCACCCTGGAAACAGACCCCGCTCCCACTCTCGTCTCACTGGAAACAGACCCCGCCCCCACTCCCCGTCACCCTGGAAACAGACCCCGCTCCCACTCTCGTCACCCTGGTAACAGACCCCGCTCCCACTCCCCGTCACCCTGGAAACAGACCCCGCTCCCACTCCCCATCACCCTGGAAACAGACCCCGCCCCCACTCCCCGTCACCCTGGAAACAGACCCCGCCCCCACACCTCTGTCAACCTGGAAACAGAACCAGCTCCCACTCTCGTCTCACTGGAAACAGACCCCGCCCCCACTCCCCGCCACCCTGGAAACAGACCACGCTCCCACTCCCCGTCACCCTGGAAACAGACCACGCTCCCACTCCCCGTCACCCTGGAAACAGATCCCGCTCCCACTCCCCGTCACCCTGGAAACAGACCCCGCCCCCACTCCCCGTCACCCTGGAAACAGACCCCGCTCCCACTCCCCGTCACACTGGAAACAGACACCGCCCCCACTCCCCGTCACCCTGGAAACAGACCCCACTCCCACTCCCCGTCACCATGGAAACAGACCCCACTCCCACTCCCCGTCACCCTGGAAACAGACCCCGCCCCCACTCCCCATCACCCTGGAAACAGACCCCGCTCCCACTCCCCGTCACCCTGGAAACAGACCCCGCCTCCACTCCCCGTCACCCTGGTAACAGACCCCGCCTCCACTCCTCATCACCCTGGAAACAGACCCCGCCTCCACTCTCCGTCACCCTGGAAAAAGACCCCGCCTCCACTCCTCATCACCCTGGAAACAGACCCCGCCTCCACTCCCCGTCACCCTGGAAACAGACCCCGCCTCCACTCCTCATCACTCTGGAAACGGACCCCGCCCCCACTCCCCGTCACCCTGGAAACAGACCCCGCCCCCACTCCCCGTCACCCTGGAAACAGACCCCGCTCCCACTCTCGTCTCACTGGAAACAGACGCCGCTCCCACTCCCCGTCACCCTGGAAACAGACCCCGCCCCCACTCCCTGTCACCCTGGAAACAGACCCCACCCCCACTCCCCGTCACCCTGGTAACAGACAACGCTCCCACTCCCCGTCACCCTGGAAACAGACCCCGCCCCCACTCTTCGTCACCCTGGAAACAGACCCCGCTCCCACTCTCGTCACCCTGGAAACAGACCCCGCCCCCACTCCCCGTCACCCTGGAAACAGACCCGGCTCACACTCCCCGTCACCCTGGAAACAGACCCCGCTCCCACTCCCCGTCACCCTGGAAACAGACATCGCCTCCACTAGCCGTCACCCTGGAAACAGACCCCGCCCCCTCTCTCGTCACTGTGGAAACAGACCCCGCCCACACATCCCGTCACTCTGGAAACAGACCCCGCTCCCACTCCCCGTCACCCTGGAAACAGACCCCGCTCCCACTCCCCGTCACCCTGGAAACAGACCCCACTCCCACTCCCCGTCACCCTGGAAACAGACCCCGCTCCCACTCCCCGTCACCCTGGGAACAGACCCCGCCCCCACTCCCCGTCACCCTGGAAACAGACCCCGCTCCCACTCTCGTCTCACTGGAAACAGACTCCGCTCCCACTCTCGTCACCCTGGAAACAGACCCCACTCCCACTCCCCGTCACCCTGGAAACAGACCCCGCTCCCACTCTCGTCTCACTGGAAACAGACCCCGCTCCCACTCTCGTCACCCTGGAAACAGACCCCGCCCCCACTCCCCGTCACCCTGGAAACAGACCCCGCTCCCACTCCCCGTCACTCTGGTAACAGACAACGCTCCCACTCCCCGTCACCCTGGAAACAGACCCCGCCCCCACTCCCCGTCACCCTGGAAACAGTCCCCGCTCCCACTCTCGTCACCCTGGAAACAGACCCCGCCTCCACTCCCCGTCACCCTGGAAACAGACCCCGCCCCCACTCCCCGACACCCTGGAAACAGACCCGGCTCACACTCCCCGTCACCCTGGAAACAGACCCCGCTCCAACTCCCTGTCACCCTGGAAACAGACCCCGCTCCCACTCCCCGTCACCCTGGAAACAGACTCCGCTCCCACTCCCCGTCACCCTGGAAACAGACTCCGCTCCCACTCCCCGTCACCCTGGAAACAGACTCCGCTCCCACTCCCCGTCACCCTGGAAACAGACCCCGCTCACACTCCCCGTCACCCTGGAAACAGACCCCGCCCCCACTCCCCGTCACCCTGGAAACAGACCCCGCCCCCAGACCTCTGTCACCCTGGAAACAGACCCCGCTCCCACTCCCCGTCACCCTGGAAACAGACCCCGCCCCCACACCCCGTCACTCTGGAAACAGACCCCGCCTCCACTCCTCATCACTGTGGAAACAGACCCCGCCCCCGCACCCCGTCACCCTGGAAACAGACCCTGCCTCCACTCCTCATCACTCTGGAAACAGACCCCGCCTCCACTCCCCGTCACTCTGGAAACAGACCCCGCCCCGACTCCCCGTCACCCTGGAAACAGACACCGCCCCCACTCCCCGTCACCCTGGAAACAGACCCCGCCTCCACTCCTCATCACCCTGGAAACAGACCCCGCCTCCACTCCCCGTCACCCTGGAAACAGACCCCGCCCCCACTCCTCATCACTCTGAAAGCAGACCCCGCCTCCACTCCTCATCACTCTGGAGACAGACCCCGCCTCCACTCCTCATCACTCTGGAAACAGACCCCGCCTCCACTCCTTATCACCCTTGGAAACAGACCCCGCCCCCACTCCTCATCACTCTGGAAACAGACCCCGCCTCCACTCCTCATCACTCTGGAAACAGACCCCGCCTCCACTCCGCATCACTCTGGAAACAGACCCCGCCCCCACTCCTCATCACTCTGGAAACAGACCCCGCCTCCACTCCTCATCACTCTGGAAACAGACCCCGCCTCCACTCCTCATCTCACTGGAAAAATCCCCGCCCCCACTCCCCGTCACCCTGGAAACAGACGCCGCCTCCACTCCTCATCACTCTGGAAACAGACCCCGCCCCCACTCCCCATCACCCTGGAAACAGACCCCGCCCCCACTACCCGTCACCCTGAAACAGACCCCGCCCCCACTCCCCGTCACCCTGGAAACAGACCCTGCCTCCACTCCTCATCACTCTGGAAACAGACCCCGCCTCCACTCCCCGTCACTCTGGAAACAGACCCCGCCCCGACTCCCCGTCACCCTGGAAACAGACACCGCCCCCACTCCCCGTCACCCTGGAAACAGACCCCGCCTCCACTCCTCATCACCCTGGAAACAGACCCCGCCTCCACTCCCCGTCACCCTGGAAACAGACCCCGCCCCCACTCCTCATCACTCTGAAAACAGACCCCGCCTCCACTCCTCATCACTCTGGAGACAGACCCCGCCTCCACTCCTCATCACTCTGGAAACAGACCCCGCCTCCACTCCTTATCACCCTTGGAAACAGACCCCGCCCCCACTCCTCATCACTCTGGAAACAGACCCCGCATCCACTCCTCATCACTCTGGAAACAGACCCCGCCTCCACTCCGCATCACTCTGGAAACAGACCCCGCCCCCACTCCTCATCACTCTGGAAACAGACCCCGCCTCCACTCCTCATCACTCTGGAAACAGACCCCGCCTCCACTCCTCATCTCCCTGGAAACAGACCCCGCTCCCACTCTCGTCTCACTGGAAACAGACCCCGCCCCCACTCCCCGTCACCCTGGAAACAGACCCCGCTCCCACTCTCGTCACCCTGGTAACAGACCCCGCTCCCACTCCCCGTCACCCTGGAAACAGACCCCGCTCCCACTCCCCATCACCCTGGAAACAGACCCCGCCCCCACTCCCCGTCACCCTGGAAACAGACCCCGCCCCCACACCTCTGTCAACCTGGAAACAGAACCAGCTCCCACTCTCGTCTCACTGGAAACAGACCCCGCCCCCACTCCCCGCCACCCTGGAAACAGACCACGCTCCCACTCCCCGTCACCCTGGAAACAGACCACGCTCCCACTCCCCGTCACCCTGGAAACAGATCCCGCTCCCACTCCCCGTCACCCTGGAAACAGACCCCGCCCCCACTCCCCGTCACCCTGGAAACAGACCCCGCTCCCACTCCCCGTCACACTGGAAACAGACACCGCCCCCACTCCCCGTCACCCTGGAAACAGACCCCACTCCCACTCCCCGTCACCATGGAAACAGACCCCACTCCCACTCCCCGTCACCCTGGAAACAGACCCCGCCCCCACTCCCCATCACCCTGGAAACAGACCCCGCTCCCACTCCCCGTCACCCTGGAAACAGACCCCGCCTCCACTCCCCGTCACCCTGGTAACAGACCCCGCCTCCACTCCTCATCACCCTGGAAACAGACCCCGCCTCCACTCTCCGTCACCCTGGAAAAAGACCCCGCCTCCACTCCTCATCACCCTGGAAACAGACCCCGCCTCCACTCCCCGTCACCCTGGAAACAGACCCCGCCTCCACTCCTCATCACTCTGGAAACGGACCCCGCCCCCACTCCCCGTCACCCTGGAAACAGACCCCGCCCCCACTCCCCGTCACCCTGGAAACAGACCCCGCTCCCACTCTCGTCTCACTGGAAACAGACGCCGCTCCCACTCCCCGTCACCCTGGAAACAGACCCCGCCCCCACTCCCTGTCACCCTGGAAACAGACCCCACCCCCACTCCCCGTCACCCTGGTAACAGACAACGCTCCCACTCCCCGTCACCCTGGAAACAGACCCCGCCCCCACTCTTCGTCACCCTGGAAACAGACCCCGCTCCCACTCTCGTCACCCTGGAAACAGACCCCGCCCCCACTCCCCGTCACCCTGGAAACAGACCCGGCTCACACTCCCCGTCACCCTGGAAACAGACCCCGCTCCCACTCCCCGTCACCCTGGAAACAGACATCGCCTCCACTAGCCGTCACCCTGGAAACAGACCCCGCCCCCTCTCTCGTCACTGTGGAAACAGACCCCGCCCACACATCCCGTCACTCTGGAAACAGACCCCGCTCCCACTCCCCGTCACCCTGGAAACAGACCCCGCTCCCACTCCCCGTCACCCTGGAAACAGACCCCACTCCCACTCCCCGTCACCCTGGAAACAGACCCCGCTCCCACTCCCCGTCACCCTGGGAACAGACCCCGCCCCCACTCCCCGTCACCCTGGAAACAGACCCCGCTCCCACTCTCGTCTCACTGGAAACAGACTCCGCTCCCACTCTCGTCACCCTGGAAACAGACCCCACTCCCACTCCCCGTCACCCTGGAAACAGACCCCGCTCCCACTCTCGTCTCACTGGAAACAGACCCCGCTCCCACTCTCGTCACCCTGGAAACAGACCCCGCCCCCACTCCCCGTCACCCTGGAAACAGACCCCGCTCCCACTCCCCGTCACTCTGGTAACAGACAACGCTCCCACTCCCCGTCACCCTGGAAACAGACCCCGCCCCCACTCCCCGTCACCCTGGAAACAGTCCCCGCTCCCACTCTCGTCACCCTGGAAACAGACCCCGCCTCCACTCCCCGTCACCCTGGAAACAGACCCCGCCCCCACTCCCCGACACCCTGGAAACAGACCCGGCTCACACTCCCCGTCACCCTGGAAACAGACCCCGCTCCAACTCCCTGTCACCCTGGAAACAGACCCCGCTCCCACTCCCCGTCACCCTGGAAACAGACTCCGCTCCCACTCCCCGTCACCCTGGAAACAGACTCCGCTCCCACTCCCCGTCACCCTGGAAACAGACTCCGCTCCCACTCCCCGTCACCCTGGAAACAGACCCCGCTCACACTCCCCGTCACCCTGGAAACAGACCCCGCCCCCACTCCCCGTCACCCTGGAAACAGACCCCGCCCCCAGACCTCTGTCACCCTGGAAACAGACCCCGCTCCCACTCCCCGTCACCCTGGAAACAGACCCCGCCCCCACACCCCGTCACTCTGGAAACAGACCCCGCCTCCACTCCTCATCACTGTGGAAACAGACCCCGCCCCCGCACCCCGTCACCCTGGAAACAGACCCTGCCTCCACTCCTCATCACTCTGGAAACAGACCCCGCCTCCACTCCCCGTCACTCTGGAAACAGACCCCGCCCCGACTCCCCGTCACCCTGGAAACAGACACCGCCCCCACTCCCCGTCACCCTGGAAACAGACCCCGCCTCCACTCCTCATCACCCTGGAAACAGACCCCGCCTCCACTCCCCGTCACCCTGGAAACAGACCCCGCCCCCACTCCTCATCACTCTGAAAGCAGACCCCGCCTCCACTCCTCATCACTCTGGAGACAGACCCCGCCTCCACTCCTCATCACTCTGGAAACAGACCCCGCCTCCACTCCTTATCACCCTTGGAAACAGACCCCGCCCCCACTCCTCATCACTCTGGAAACAGACCCCGCCTCCACTCCTCATCACTCTGGAAACAGACCCCGCCTCCACTCCGCATCACTCTGGAAACAGACCCCGCCCCCACTCCTCATCACTCTGGAAACAGACCCCGCCTCCACTCCTCATCACTCTGGAAACAGACCCCGCCTCCACTCCTCATCTCACTGGAAAAATCCCCGCCCCCACTCCCCGTCACCCTGGAAACAGACGCCGCCTCCACTCCTCATCACTCTGGAAACAGACCCCGCCCCCACTCCCCATCACCCTGGAAACAGACCCCGCCCCCACTACCCGTCACCCTGAAACAGACCCCGCCCCCACTCCCCGTCACCCTGGAAACAGACCCTGCCTCCACTCCTCATCACTCTGGAAACAGACCCCGCCTCCACTCCCCGTCACTCTGGAAACAGACCCCGCCCCGACTCCCCGTCACCCTGGAAACAGACACCGCCCCCACTCCCCGTCACCCTGGAAACAGACCCCGCCTCCACTCCTCATCACCCTGGAAACAGACCCCGCCTCCACTCCCCGTCACCCTGGAAACAGACCCCGCCCCCACTCCTCATCACTCTGAAAACAGACCCCGCCTCCACTCCTCATCACTCTGGAGACAGACCCCGCCTCCACTCCTCATCACTCTGGAAACAGACCCCGCCTCCACTCCTTATCACCCTTGGAAACAGACCCCGCCCCCACTCCTCATCACTCTGGAAACAGACCCCGCATCCACTCCTCATCACTCTGGAAACAGACCCCGCCTCCACTCCGCATCACTCTGGAAACAGACCCCGCCCCCACTCCTCATCACTCTGGAAACAGACCCCGCCTCCACTCCTCATCACTCTGGAAACAGACCCCGCCTCCACTCCTCATCTCCCTGGAAAAATCCCCGCCCCCACTCCCCGTCACCCTGGAAACAGACGCCGCCTCCACTCCTCATCACTCTGGAAACAGACCCCGCCCCCACTCCCCATCACCCTGGAAACAGACCCCGCCCCCACTACCCGTCACCCTGAAACAGACCCCGCCCCCACTCCCCGTCACCCTGGAAACAGACCCCGCCTCCACTCCTCATCACTCTGGAAACAGACCACGCCCCCACTCCCTGTCACCCTGGAAACAGACTCCGCTCCCACTCCCCGTCACCCTGGAAACAGACCCCGCTCACAGTCTCCGTCACCCTGGAAACAGACCCCACTCCCACTCCCCGTCACCCTGGAAACAGAACATGCCCCCACTCCCTGTCACCCTGGAAACAGACCACGCCCCCACTCCCTGTCACCCTGGAAACAGACCCCGCCTCCACTCCCCGTCACCCTGGAAACAGACCCCGCCCCCACTCCCCGTCACCCTGGAAACAGACCCCGCCCCCACTCCCCGTCACCCTGGAAACAGACCCCACTCCCACTCCCCGTCACTCTGGAAACAGACCACGCCCCCACTCCCCGTCACCCTAGAAACAGACCCCGCCTCCACTCCCCGTCACCCTGGAAACAGACCCCGCTCCCACTCTCCGTCACCCTGGAAACAGACCCCACTCCCACTCCCCGTCACCCTGGAAACAGACCACGCCCCCACTCCCCGTCACTCTGGAAACAGACCACGCCCCCACTCCCCGTCACCCTGGAAACAGACCCCGCCTCCACTCCCCGTCACCCTGGAAACAGACCCCGCCCCCACTCCCCGTCACCCTGGAAACAGACCCCGCCTCCACTCCCCGTCACCCTGGAAACAGACCCCGCCCCCACTCCCCGTCACCCTGGAAACAGACCCCGCCCCCACACCTCTGTCACCCTGGAAACAGACCCCGCCCCCACACCTCTGTCGCCCTGGAAACAGACCCCGCCCCCACTCCCCGTCACCCTGGAAACAGACCCCGCTCCCACTCCCCGTCAACCTGGAAACAGACCCCGCCCCCACTCCCCGTCACCCTGGTAACAGACAACGCTCCCACTCCCCGTCACCCTGGAAACAGACCCCGCCCCCACTCCCCGTCACCCTGGAAACAGTCCCCGCTCGAACTCCCCGTCACCCTGGAAGCAGACCCCGCTCCCACTCCCCGTCACCCTGGAAACAGACCCCGCTCCCACTCTCGTCTCACTGGAAACAGACCCCACTCCCACTCCCCGTCACCCTGGAAACAGACCCCGCCTCCACTCCTCATCACCCTGGAAACAGACCCCGCCCCCACTCCCCATCACCCTGGAAACAGACCCCACTCCCACTCCCCGTCACTCTGGAAACAGACCACGCCCCCACTCCCCGTCACCCTGGAAACAGGCGCCGCCTCCACTCCCCGTCACCCTGGAAACAGACCCCGCTCCCACTCTCCGTCACCCTGGAAACAGACCCCACTCCCACTCCCCGTCACCCTGGAAACAGACCACGCCCCCACTCCCCGTCACCCTGGAAACAGACCACGCCCCCACTCCCCGTCACCCTGGAAACAGACCCCGCCTCCACTCCCCGTCACCCTGGAAACAGACCCCGCCCCCACTCCCCGTCACCCTGGAAACAGACCCCGCCTCCACTCCCCGTCACCCTGGAAACAGACCCCGCCCCCACTCCCCGTCACCCTGGAAACAGACCACGCCCCCACACCTCTGTCACCCTGGAAACAGACCCCGCCCCCACACCTCTGTCACCCTGGAAACAGACCCCGCCCCCACTCCCCGTCACCCTGGAAACAGACCCCGCTCCCACTCCCAGTCACCCTGGAAACAGACCCCGCCCCCACTCCCCGTCACCCTGGTAACAGACAACGCTCCCACTCCCCGTCACCCTGGAAACAGACCCCGCCCCCACTCCCCGTCACCCTGGAAACAGACCCCGCTCCCACTCCCCGTCACCCTGGAAACAGACCCCGCTCCCACTCCCCGTCACCCTGGAAACAGACCCCGCTCCCACTCTCGTCTCACTGGAAACAGACCCCACTCCCACTCCCCGTCACCCTGGAAACAGACCCCGCCTCCACTCCTCATCACCCTGGAAACAGACCCCGCCTCCACTCCCCGTCACCCTGGAAACGGACCCCGCCTCCACTCCTCATCACCCTGGAAACAGACCCCGCTCCCACTCTCGTCACCCTGGAAACAAACCCCGCTCCCACTCCCCGTCACCCTGGAAACAGACCCCGCTCCCACTCTCGTCACCCTGCAAACAGACCCCGCCTCCACTCCCCGTCACCCTGGAAACAGACCCCGCCCCCACTCCCCGTCACCCTGGAAACAGACCCGGCTCCCACTCTCCGTCACCCTGGAAACAGACCCCACTCCCACTCCCCGTCACCCTGGAAACAGACCACGCCCCCACTCCCCGTCACCCTGGAAACAGACCACGCCCCCACTCCCCGTCACCCTGGAAACAGACCCCGCCTCCACTCCCCGTCACCCTGGAAACAGACCCCGCCCCCACTCCCCGTCACCCTGGAAACAGACCCCGCCTCCACTCCCCGTCACCCTGGAAACAGACCCCGCCCCCACTCCCCGTCACCCTGGAAACAGACCACGCCCCCACACCTCTGTCACCCTGGAAACAGACCCCGCCCCCACACCTCTGTCACCCTGGAAACAGACCCCGCCCCCACTCCCCGTCACCCTGGAAACAGACCCCGCTCCCACTCCCAGTCACCCTGGAAACAGACCCCGCCCCCACTCCCCGTCACCCTGGTAACAGACAACGCTCCCACTCCCCGTCACCCTGGAAACAGACCCCGCCCCCACTCCCCGTCACCCTGGAAACAGACCCCGCTCCCACTCCCCGTCACCCTGGAAACAGACCCCGCTCCCACTCCCCGTCACCCTGGAAACAGACCCCGCTCCCACTCTCGTCTCACTGGAAACAGACCCCACTCCCACTCCCCGTCACCCTGGAAACAGACCCCGCCTCCACTCCTCATCACCCTGGAAACAGACCCCGCCTCCACTCCCCGTCACCCTGGAAACGGACCCCGCCTCCACTCCTCATCACCCTGGAAACAGACCCCGCTCCCACTCTCGTCACCCTGGAAACAAACCCCGCTCCCACTCCCCGTCACCCTGGAAACAGACCCCGCTCCCACTCTCGTCACCCTGCAAACAGACCCCGCCTCCACTCCCCGTCACCCTGGAAACAGACCCCGCCCCCACTCCCCGTCACCCTGGAAACAGACCCGGCTCACGCTCCCCGTCACCCTGGAAACAGACTCCGCTCCCACTCCCCGTCACCCCGGAAACAGACTCCGCTCCCACTCTCGTCTCACTGGAAACAGACCCCGCTCCCACTCCTCATCACTCTGGAAACAGACCCCGCCTCCACTCCTCATCACTCTGGAAACAGACCCCGCCTCCACTCCTCATCACCCTGGAAACAGACCCCGCCTCCACTCCTCATCACTCTGGAAACAGACCCCGCCTCCACTCCTCATCACTCTGGAAACAGACCCCGCCTCCACTCCCCGTCACCCTGGAAACAGACCCCGCCTCCACTCCTCATCACTCTGGAAACAGACCCCGCCTCCACTCCTCATCACTCTGGAAACAGACCCCGCCTCCACTCCTCATCACTCTGGAAACAGACCCCGCCTCCACTCCCCGTCACCCTGGAAACAGACCCCGCCTCCACTCCTCATCACTCTGGAATCAGACCCCGCCTCCACTCCTCATCACTCTGGAAACAGAACCCGCCTCCACTCCTCATCACTCTGGAAACAGATCCCGCCTCCACTCCTCATCACCCTGGAAACAGACCCCGCCTCCACTCCTCATCACTCTGGAAACAGACCCCGCCTCCACTCATCATCACTCTGGAAACAGACCCCGCCTCCACTCCTCATCACCCTGGAAACAGACCCCGGCTCCACTCCTCATCACTCTGGAAACAGACCCCGCCTCCACTCCTCATCACTCTGGAAACAGACCCCGCCTCCACTCCTCATCACTCTGGAAACAGACCCAGCCTCCACTCCTCATCACCCTGGAAAAATCCCGCCCCCACTCCCCGTCACCCTGGAAACAGACGCCGCCTCCACTCCTCATCACTCTGGAAACAGACCCCGCCCCCACTACCCATCACCCTGGAAACAGACCCCGCCCCCACTCCCCGTCACCCAGGAAACAGACCACGCCCCCACTCCCCGTCACCCTGGAAACAGACCACGCCCCCACTCCCCGTCACCCTGGAAACAGACCACGCCCCACTCCCCATCACCCTGGAAACAGACCCCGCCTCCACTCCCCGTCACCCTGGAAACAGACCCCGCCCCCACTCCCCGTCACCCTGGAAACAGACCCCGCCTCCACTCCTCATCACTCTGGAAACAGACCCCGCCTCCACTCCTCCTCACTCTGGAAACAGACCCCGCCTCCACTGCCCGTCACACTGGAAACAGACCCCGCCCCCACTCCCCGTCACCCTGGAAACAGACCCCGCCCCCACTCCCCGTCACCCTGGTAACAGACCCCGCTCCCACTCCCCGTCACCCTGGTAACAGACCCCGCCCCCACTCCCCGTCACCCTGGTAACAGACCCCGCTCCCACTCTCGTCTCACTGGAAACATACCCCGCATCCACTCCCCATCACCCTGGAAACAGACCCCGCCCCCACTCCCCGTCACCCTGGAAACAGACCCCGCCTCCACTCCTCATCACCCTGGAAACAGACCCCGCCTCCACTCCCCGTCACCCTGGAAACAGACCCCGCCTCCACTCCTCATCAACCTGGAAACAGACCCCGCTCCCACTCTCGTCACCCTGGAAACAGACCCCGCTCCCACTCCCCGTCACCCTGGAAACAGACCCCGCTCCCACTCTCGTCACCCTGGAAACAGACCCCGCCTCCACTCCCCGTCACCCGGGAAACAGACCCCGCCCCCACTCCCCGTCACCCTGGAAACAGACCCTGCTCACACTCCCCGTCACCCTGGAAACAGACCCCGCCTCCGCTCCTCATCACTCTGGAAACAGACCCCGCCTCCACTCCCCGTCACCCTGGAAACAGACCCCGCCTCCACTCCTCATCACTCTGGAAACAGACCCCGCCTCCACTCCTCATCACTCTGGAAACAGACCCCGCCTCCACTCCTCATCACTCTGGAAACAGACCCCGCCTCCACTCCTCATCACTCTGGAAACAGACCCCGCCTCCACTCCTCATCACTCTGGAAACAGACCCCGCCTCCACTCCTCATCACCCTGGAAAAATCCCCGCCCCCACTCCCCGTCACCCTGGAAACAGACGCCGCCTCCACTCCTCATCACTCTGGAAAAAGACCCCGCCCCCACTCCCCATCACCCTGGAAACAGACCCCGCCCCCACTCCCCGTCACCCTGGAAACAGACCAAGCCCCCACTCCCCATCACCCTGGAAACAGACCACGCCCCCACTCCCCGTCACCCTGGAAACAGACCACGCCCCCACTTCCCGTCACCCTGGAAACAGACCCCGCCTCCACTCCCCATCACCCTGGAAACAGACCCCGCCCCCACTCCCCGTCACCCTGGAAACAGACCCCGCCTCCACTCCTCATCACTCTGGAAACAGACCCCGCCTCCACTCCTCATCACTCTGGAAACAGACCCCGCCTCCACTGCCCGTCACCCTGGAAACAGATCCCGACCCAACTCCCCGTCACCCTGGTAACAGACCCCGCCCCCGCTCCCCGTCACCCTGGTAACAGACCCCGCCCCCACTCCCCGTCACTCTGGTAACAGACCCCGCCCCCACTCCACGTCACCCTGGTAACAGACCCCGCCCCCACTCCCCGTCACCCTGGTAACAGACCCCGCCCCCACTCCCCATCACTCTGGTAACAGACCCCGCCCCCACTCCCCGTCACCCTGGAAACAGACCCCACCCCCACTCCCCGTCACCCTGGAAACAGACCCCGCCCCCACTCCCCGTCACCCTGGAAACAGACCCCGCCCCCACTCCCCGTCACCCTGGAAACATACCCCGCCCCCACTCCCCGTCACCCTGGAAACAGACCCCGGCCCCACTCCCCGTCACCCTGGTAACAGACTCCGCTCCCACTCTCGTCACTCTGGAAACAGGCCCCGCCCCCACTCCCCGTCACCCTGGAAACAGACCACGCCCCCACTCCCCGTCACCCTGGAAACAGACCCCGCCTCCACTCCCCGTCACTCTGGAAACAGGCCCCGCCCCCGCCCCGTAACCGTGCTGACTGGCCCCGCCCCCGCTCGGTTTCCATGGTGAGAGGCCCCTCCCCCGCTCTGTCTCCATGGTGACAGTCCCTTCCCCCGCTCTGTCTCCCTGGTGACAGTCCCCTCCCCCGCTCTGTCTCCATGGTGACAGTCCCCTCCCCCGCTCTGTCTCCATGGTGACAGGCCCCTCCCCTGCTCTGTCTCCATGGTGACAGGCCCCTCCCCCGCTCTGTATCCATGGTGACAGTCCCCTCCCCCGCTCTGTCTCCATGGTGAGAGGCCCCTCCCCCGCTCTGTCTCCAAGGTGACAGTCCCCTCCCCCGCTCTGTCTCCATGGTGAGAGGCCCCTCCCCCGCTCTGTCTCCATGGTGACAGTCCCCTCCCCCGCTCTGTCTCCATGGTGACAGGCCCCTCCCCCGCTCTGTCTCCATGGTGACAGTCCCCTCCCCCGCTCTGTCTCCATGGTGACAGGCCCCTACCCCGCTCTGTCTCCATGGTGACAGGCCCCTCCCCCGCTCTGCCTCCATGGTGAGAGGCCCCTCCCCCTCTCTGTCTCCATGGTGACAGTCCCCTCCCCCGCTCTGTCTCCATGGTGACAGTCCCCTCCCCGCTCTGTCTCCATGGTGACATTGCCCTCCCCCGCTCTGTCTCCATGGTGACAGGCCCCTCCCC
>NW_027141867.1:1566194-1568694 GCF_036365525.1 Heterodontus francisci | reverse complement strand
ATAGGAATCAGTGTCTGGGCTGTGGTGTGTGTGTGTGTATGTGAGCATATATATAAGTCTCAGTGTCTGAGCTGTGGTGTGTGTGTGTGTGTGTGTGTGTGTGTGTGTGTGCATATATATAAGTCACAGTATCTGGGCTGTGTGTGTGTTTGTGTATGTGTGTGTTTATGTGTGTGCGTGTGTGTGTGTGTGTGCATATATATATAAGTCTCAGTATCTGGGCTGTGGTGTGTGTTTGTGTGTGTGTGCGTGCATATATATAGGAATCAGTGTCTGGGCTGTGCTGTGTGTGTGTGTGTGTGTGTGCATATATATAAGTCTCAGTGTCTGTGCTGTGGTGTGTGTGTGTGTGTGGATGTGTGCATATATATAAGTCTCAGTGTCTGGGCTGTGGTGTGTGTGTGTGTATGTGTGCATATATATATATGTCTCAGTGTCTGGGCTGTGGTGTGTGTGTGTGTGTGTGTGCATATATATAAGTCTCAGTGTCTGGGCTGTGCTGTGTGTGTGCATGTGTGTCTGTGTGTGTGTGCATATATATAAGTCTCAGTGTCTGGGCTGTGGTGTGTGTGTGTGTGTGTATGTGTGCATATATATAAGTCTCAGTGTCTGGGCTGTGGTGTGTGTGTGTGTGTGTGCATATATATAAGTCTCAATGTCTGGGCTGTGGTGTCTGTGTGTGTGCATATATATAAGTCTCAGTGTCTGGGCTGCTGTGGTGTGTGGGCGTGTTTGTGTGTGTGCATATATATAAGTCTCAGTGTCTGGGCTTCTGTGGTGTGTGTGTGTGTGTGTGTGTGTGCATATATATAAGTCTCACTGTCTGGGCTGTGGTGTGTGTGTGTGTGTGTGCATATGTATAAGTCTCAGTGTCTGGGCTGTGGTGTGTGTGCGTGTGTGTGCAGAAATAAGTCTCAGTGTCTGGGCTGGTGTGTGTGTCTGTGTGGTGTGTGTGTGTGTGCATATATATAAGTCTCAGTGGCTGGGCTGTGGTGTGTGTGTGTGTGTGTGTGTGTGTGTGTGTGTGTGTGTGTGTGTGTGTGTGTGTGTGTGTGCGCACATATATAATTCTCAGTGTCTGGGCTGTTGTGTGTGTGTGTGTGTGTGCACATATATAATTCTCAGTGTCTGGGCTGTGGTGTGTGTGTGTGTGCATCTCTATAAGTCTCAGTGGCTGGGCTGTGGTGTGTGTGTGTGTGTGTGTGTGTGTGTGTGCACATATATAATTCTCAGTGTCTGGGCTGTGGTGTGTGTGTGTGTGCATATATATAAGTCTCAGTGTCTGGGCTGTGATGTGCGTGTGTGTGTGTGTGTGCATATATATAAGTCTCAGTGTCTGTGCTGTGTTGTGTGTGTGTGTGTGCGTGTGCATATATATAAGTCTCAGTGGCTGGGCTGTGGCGTGTGTGTGTGTGTGCACATATATAAGTCTCAGTGTCTGGGCTGTGATGTGCGTGTGTGTGTGTGTGCATATATATAAGTCTCAGTGTCTGTGCTGTGTTGTGTGTGTGTGTGTGTGCGTGTGCATATATATAAGTCTCAGTGTCTGGGCTGTGGTGTGTGTTTGTGTGTGCAGAAATAAGTCTCAGTGTCTGTGCTGTGGTGTGTGTGTGTGTGCATATATATAAGTCTCAGTGGCTGGGCTGTGGTGTGTGTGTGTTTGTGTGTGTGTGCATATATATAATTCTCAGTGTCTGGGCTGTGGTGTGTGTGTGTGTGTGTGTGCATATATATAAGTCTCAGTGTCTGGGCAGTGATGTGCGTGTGTGTGTGTGCATATACATAAGTCTCAGTGTCTGGGCTGTGGTGTGTGTGTGTGTGTGTGTGTGTGTGCATATATATATAAGTCTCAATGTCTGGGCTGTGGTGTGTTTGTGTGTGTGTGTGCATATATATAAGTCTCTGTGACTGGGCTGTGGTGTGTGTGTGTGTGTGTGCATATATATAAGTCTCAGTGTCTGGGTTGTGGTGTGTGTGCGTGTGCGTGCAGAAATAAGTCTCAGTGTCTGGGCTGTGGTGTGTGTGTGTGGTGTGTGTGTGTGTGCATATATATAAGTCTCAGTGTCTGGGCTGTGGTGGGTGTGTGTGTGTGTGTGTGTGTGTGTGCATATATATATAAGTCTCAATGTCTGGGCTGTGGTGTGTTTGTGTGTGTGTGTGCATATATATATAAGTCTCTGTGTCTGGTCTGTGGTGTGTGTGTGTGTGTGTGCATATATATAAGTCTCAGTGTCTGGGTTGTCGTGTGTGTGTGTGTGTGTGTGCATATATATAATTCTCAATGTCTGGGCTGTGGTGTGTGTGTGTGT
This sequence comes from Heterodontus francisci, assembly GCF_036365525.1. Taxonomy (NCBI): domain Eukaryota; kingdom Metazoa; phylum Chordata; class Chondrichthyes; order Heterodontiformes; family Heterodontidae; genus Heterodontus; species Heterodontus francisci. Next base: position 1,566,385 of record NW_027141867.1, on the reverse strand, counting down.
GTGTGTGTGTATATAATTCTCAGTGTCTGGGCTGTGGTGTGTGTGTGTGTGTGTGTGTGTGTGTGTGTGTGTGTGTGTGTGTGTGTGTGTGTGTGTGTGTGTGTGTGTGCATATATATAACTCTCAGTATCTGGGCTGTGGTGTGTGTGTGTGTGTGTGTGTGCGTGTGTGTGTGTGTGCATCTATATAAG